>NW_019738969.1:287329-299130 GCF_002891405.2 Cryptotermes secundus
TGTCAGTGTTTTCAAACCACCTACTCCCAGTAACTTGTGCACATCTCCAGGTACATCATCATCTCCTGTAGCCTTTCCCTTCCTCATTTCCTTGATAGCTTTTTCCACCTCAATTTGTAAAATATACGGTCCTTTCTTGTCTGTATCTACTTCTTCTTCCAGTTCAACTTCTAAGGTTTCTGGCCGATTAGGTCGATCATATAGTTCTGTAATATAATTTTCCCAAATTTTCAGCACTTGCCTCTGATCTACTATTCTATTCCCCTGGGAGTCTTCGATGCCAACATTTTGAATCCCATGATTCTCTTTCCATCCTAGTTCTTTTGTCTTCATGTACATCAAATCATAACGGCCTGTTCTTTGAAATTCCATAATCTCATTACATATCTTCTCAAGATATTCCTTTTTGGCCCTGTCCGTAGCTCTTTTCAATTCATTCCTCAGTCTCCTGTATTTCCTCTTGCCTTCTTCATTGTTGACATTCTTCCATTTCCTTCGCTCCTCCACTTTAGTAATCATCTCCTGTGTGACCCATGGTTTTCTTGCCAGCTTCTCAACTTTACCAACCAAATCACTGATAGTATCTAACATGCATTCTTTTATATTGTTCCACTGCACTTCAGCATTTCCGCTTTCACCTTCAATCGCTCCAAGTTTCTCTTCTAGGGTCTCCTGCACGCTTTGTCTTTGAGCATATAACTTCTCCAAGTCCCATCTAGGTCTGCGCTTTTGAAATCTTATAATTTTCTTCAAACTGGTTCGGAACTTGGCATCCAGTAAGTTGTGGTCAGAGTCAATATCTGCCCCAGGCAGCGTCTTCACATCCTTCACACTGTTTCTGAATTGATGTTTCACAAGGATGTAGTCCAGCTGATGCCTCCTCCAATCCCCAGGTGCCTTCCATGTGCAAATTCTTCTCTTTGGCTTCTTGAACCAAGTGTTGGTGACAATCAGTCCATTTCGTTCACAAAAATCAATAAGCATTTGACCCCTGTGATTCCGTCTTCCTAGTCCATGTGATCCAACAATATTCTGATATAATGATTTTATTTTGGATACTTTTCATCCGGACACTGTATGTAGCAGGAGTGGCGGTCATTCTACCGCAACAGTTCAGTTCAATTCTCTATTTATTCACGTGTTTGCTCAGCTGCCCAACGACCAGTTATAAAGTAGGTAACTGCAAAAGAAGGAAACAAGAAACACGCACAAACAGAATACAAAACAGGGCAATTCGTATTAGTTACACAATAACAGCAATTCAGTAAGCGCAGAAACGCAACGATTATGAGGAAATTGTGACGTGCTGCCTGAATACCGGACTATAGGACATCCATCGCTGCGCAACGGACAACGAGAATGCATGTTACCTAGGAAACTGCCTACCCAACAGAGGCAGAGTTGTGGAATTCCCGCGGCAACGGATAGACCAGCTAATAAATATTCCAGCCAACAGCGAAACTGAACCTTCCGACAAGGTGACCTCTATCCCGTCCGAGCGTGGGATATAAGCGAAGAACAGTTCAGAGGACCAAATCGGTTCTGATCCGACGAGAGGGGAGTTTAGAGTCGCCGAGAGCTAAGGAGAGAGTTCTGACCCAACGACAGGAGAGTTTAGATTCGGCGAGGGCTAAGGAGAAAGTTCTGATCCGACGAGAGCTAAGGAGAGAGTTCTGACCCGACGAGAGCTAAGGAGAGAGTTCTGACCCAACGAGAGCTAAGAAGAGAGTTCTGACCCAACGAGGGCTAAGGAGAGAGTTCTGACCCAACAAGAGCTAAGAAGAGAGTTCTGACCCAACAGGAGCTAAGAAGAGAGTTCTGACCCAGCAGGAGCTAAGAAGAGAGTTCTGACCCGACTAGAGGAGTGTTTAGATTCGGAGAGGGCTAAGGAGAGAGTTCTGACCCAACGAGAGCTAAGGGGAGAGTTCTGAACCAACGAGAGCTAAGGAGAGAGTTCTGACACAACGAGAGCTAAGGAGAGAGTTCTGACCCAACAAGAGCTACGAAGAGAGTTCTGACCCGACTAGAGGAGTGTTTAGATTCTGCGAGGGCTAAGGAGAGAGTTCTGACCCAACGAGAGCTAAGAAGAGAGTTCTGACCCAACGAGGGCTAAGGAGAGAGTTCTGATCCGACGAGAGCTAAGGAGAGAGTTCTGACCGAACGAGAGCTAAGGAGAGAGTTCTGACCCGACGAGAGCTAAGGATAGTTCGGATGCAACGAGAGATCCGAGGAGAACAAAGAACGAACACTCCACCGAGAACAGCAGTGCAAGACTGTATCATGGTTGAAGGGGAAACGTCTGATGGGTTACAAGTCAGAGCAGTTGTGATCGTGAGTGTAAACAAGCAACTGTCCAATAAATAGATCCGTCTAATCCGAGACCCACATAAATTTCTTGTCGCGTTACCTAGGAAATATGCGGCAATATTCATTTGGGATATAATTATTATTTTTAGTAATACGTATGATAAAATGTGATTAAGATAAACAAGGTGGTTCGAATTACGTCGAGGTCCCTAAAACATCATAAGGAGCCGAAATTCATCCAGCATAAATACGAATCTTCTTTTTCTTGAACAGCTGACATCGAACAAAGAAAAACCGAGCAGGAACTCGACCAACAATTTTCAACAACGGAGAACAGAATTTTAGAACAATGGTAAACTCGAATAAGGAAGAGTGCGTCCGGTGTGCAGTCTTAACTGACGTAAAGCATGTTTTGCTGAGATGGAATGGGACAGCAGCTGTCTTACTTCGAGTGTTTGTCTCTCCGCTCCATAGCATCACAAACCGAAAGCCGAGAACCTCTAACCAGTTTAATGTGGTAGATATGATAGCATAATTTCAACAGCCATTTTAATGTCATTCTCCCATGAGGGCTACTGTTTGAGAAAAATATAAGCTTCGCACTAAAATCCTGCTTGCATTGACATCAATTTTTAAGTAGACTGTGACCAGAGTCTAATGACCTGCACCTGCCAGGTTAGGTGAGCAGCGACACCTTGTACATGCGTTAGTGACGAAGAAATGAGGTTTCTATCCAGGGCGAACTATTGCTGTATCTGAGTGAGGTTCAAGATGAAGTCTCGTTGTGAAGGCCAGAATAATATATTGTAACATCATTAGGGTCCATAAAACAACCGTTAATTTAAATTGCATATATTAACTGAAACTACATATGAAAATACATGATTTTGTTATTAATTTGCACCAGAGGGCTCGGAGAATGCCCCGCTACCAATTGTAACTTTCCGAAACCCTATTTTGCACAGTGAAGTACACGCGAGAACAACATGTAGCTAGACTACAGGCCTAGAGCGTCGAAGGATAGGATGACAGATGAATGCTGAATTCTAAAGAAGCTGTCATGGCCTAATCGAGATATTCTCCGACCATTTGCCTGAAAGAACTGAGGAAAACCACGGAAAACATGTCACAGTAACTATCACACCAGTCGAGATTCGAAAGGAGAACCTCCCAAAGACGAATGCAAAGCATTACCGCTATACCAGTCACTCTTGCATTGATCACGTCTTCCATGGGCAGATTCATTTCCCAAGTTTCCTGCCCTAACATCAAATCCATTCATGAAAATTAAATACATGCAAAATAAACAACTCTCTATGGTTCTACATTCCTTTTGTTTAACCTTGGCCGCTTTTTCAGTTTCTTAATACTGTACACAGTAGGTAGGATTCCTTGGATGGGGGATCAGCCCGTCGCAAGGCCGCTACCTACACACAGCACAACACAAACACAGAGTAAAGTGTGTATTAATCACGAAATCAGTGACTGGCATCTGTCTTCATGTTATCGTATGCAAGAGGAACTGGTTAGTGGGTTTTCATGATCAGAATTGCACGTGTTAGTATGTTGTTTGGTTAAGTATCCTGTCACTGGTGTTGTAGCCTTCAGTGATGGACAAAGGGGCGGTTATGGATCGTCAAGCGGAAGTAACAAAGGACGAATCTGCCGTAACTGGTCCGACGTGCGGAGTTCAGTATGAAAACATCTAGTAAAGAAACCAGTTTTTATAGGAAACAATCGAGCAGCTGCGGGCTAGTACATGACCAGTTCGACATTTATTTACTTGTTATTTGAAATGTCTTACGAAACTGGCCATGAAGTAATACTAAAGTTGTCCGTGTGCAGGAATGTGTGGACGGTGCAGAGAGATACTGAAACAAAGACAGTTATATGCTTTATTAATAAGTGGAAGTTGCACATTTGTGATTACAATTCCGCCACTGAAATCCCATTTTAAGGAGGTAAGAAGTGCATTATAAAGGCACAGTTGCCCTGATTCTCATCTTTAAGCACTACCCCGTGAAGGCGTATGGGGGAGTGGATGTATAGATCCACGTTTCCTGACCTCGGCTCTAGCTGGAGGTGAGTGGTCAGCTTCACGTCCCGGCCGCTTTACCCCCCCTACCCATTGGATAGGAGGCAGGGTGGGACCCAGAGCCTGTCTGAATGACATGGAGAAGAAAAAATCCTTGACTCTACGGGGACTCGAACTCCGACCCCTCTGTAGTCCAGCCCGTAGCCAGTCGCTAACAGACTGCGCTATCCCGGCTCCTGGTTTTAGATGAAGTACGTGTGAAAATTGTGCGCGTGAATTCCATCACACAATTTGACCTTCGAACTTTTTTCGCTCTACCGGCATTAATGTCATTCATTGTCAGCCTCAGATGTAAGAAATATGGCGGCTTATGAATCTTGTGTGGTAACAAGTGAAACTTGTCTGCAAATTTCATATGAAACCTCTTTTAATTTAGAAATTACGCCTTTGTTGACTTCAGAGGAAGGAAAGCAAGGAGAACTCGACAGCGACGTGTCTGTGTCGCCTCTAGCAGACCTCTGCATCCACATTTGTCTTCAGACGGTGTCAATTTGGAACTAAGGAGATTATGCATTGATGCTTGTACGGTGACCGCGCGGTCTAAGGCATGAACAATCTTCGCCCGCTCGAACAGTGGGATCGTGAGTTCGAATCCCACTCGAGGCACGGATGTCTGTGTACGCGTCTATTCTGTGTGTAGGCAGAGGTCTTGCGAAGGGCTGATCCCACGTCACAGGAGCCTTACCAACTGTGTATAGTTCAAGAAACTGAAAAGCGGCCAAGGTTCACAAGGGCTGTAGAGACATCAGTAGATAACGTGTTTGCTCTTTCTCCGACAGGACAGGCTGCTGGCGTGTGCGCAAGTCTGGAACTCCAAGGCCGAGAAATGTGCGATCCTAGATCCAGCTTAGTAACACAGACACCAGGTGTAGTTGTCACCAAAACAGATAAATAATCTCTCAAACTAAGATGACTCAACAAAACTTTGCTTCAAAAGATACGCAATTATTCTGTAAATTTCCACAATATATAGTGATTAGGTTATCATAGTGGTATCTAGTCTGGCTAGTATTCTTGTGTCAATCTGTTCGAAACTTGACTGGAATACTGACAGTTTTCACGGAAGCAGTTCGTGGTTTTCCTCGGTACTCCACCGCTAATGCCGAGACATTGCCCCCAGTAGACGTTCGTTTGATCCGTCCCAATTTCCTCTTTCACAAACAGATTACTCTCAACATATTAGGCCCTAAATAACCTATACAGCTGATATAGAATCGTTCAATCGTGCATGCACCAATACGTAACTCTAACCATTAGAACAGGAAGAGTGATGAAATCTGTATCAATTGCCGGTCGCTGTGGATTAATATTACCTTGAAGTAAAATGTTATTAACTTTTATTTTAACTACGCGACACATTATTAAAATGGCAAGAGATGGGTTGCACGACCGGTTCGGCCCCTAGCAGGGTCACGGATTTTCCTCTTCACCACCGTCTCCAGATCGACGCTGGGTCCAACCCAGTCCCATATCTAATGGGCCCCAAATGCTATTTCATTGGTCTGAGGTGCTTGTACCTCATTTTGCCATTATTTCTTTGTAAAAAATATAGCATTCAGGCATAATATTCGACAAATTTTAAATTGCATGAACAGAGTGTCGAAAGCAACAATAGCAGAGGCTGTCTGGTGCCTCCCAGTACTGCACGTCTAAATTAGCGAAATGCTATATGTACTCGTACATGGCTCACTTAGTAGCAGCATCATCACGTACAAGTTCTGTGGCCCCTGTGTAGGCCTGAAGATGGTCGGCTCTATACGAGATGGCCACTTCGTGCGGTTTTAGCAATGGCCGAGCAAGTTTGAGTGAGGGTTTGATCCCGGGTCTGGTCAAGTGAGATTTGTGGTGGACAAAGTGGCGCTGGGGCTGGTTTTCTCCGAGTACTTCGGTTTCCCCTGCCAATCTTCATTCCACCAATTGCTCCATAATCACCCTCACCTATCATCTGGGGCTGGTACAATAGGCCAGACGAGGCCGCAGTACAAGGGACTTAGTCTCACCCCACTTTCTCTTTTTTCCTTGGCACTACAGCCCCAGTGGGCCTAGGCCCACTGGGGGCCATGAACTTCTTCGTTCACTTCGGTTTTTCTAGATCTTACACATACGGTAGGACTCCTTGGGCGGGTGATCAGCTCGTCGCAAGGCCTCTACCTGTATACAAACACAGAAAAACGCACACGCACAAATTAACATCCATGCCCTGAGTGGGATTCGAACCCACGATCCCGGTTTTCAAGCGAGCGAAGACAGTGCATGCCTGAGACCGCTCGGCTACCATGACCGGCTAGTCCCACCCCACTAGCAATAAAAAGAAGTTTGAGTGAGAAAATTCATTTGGTCTTTTAATTTATTTGGATGAAACAGAGGCCTCTGTATTTTCGGAGGCTGACTATGTCATGTCTTCAGGTTCAAGGAAAGGGTACTTACTGTGGCTTCGAGTTCATAAAACTATCTCATATTGATAGGCATAGTTACAACTTCGCGTGGTTTCGTTTCCTGGTAAACATTTCTTTATGGTCTGGTCTGGTCTGGTCTTGTAAATTGCTGGCGGTCCTTGTCAGCGCAGTCTTTCCTCACGGGTCTGGGAGCCGCGCAACTCTCTAAACCATTTCTTTCTCTATTCACTTTCGGACCTGTATACCTTCCTGTGCCCCAAGAAGACACCACGTTCCATGGCTGTGACATACCCGTTCCATAAATACAAAATATAAAATAATTATGAATATAAGAATTAAATATTTATTCGATAAATTGAATATAGGTGACTCCATCAAAGCGTAAATTACGATGATTTCTATATTTCTCACATTACAAATATTCATCAGATCGAAACATATTTGGGGGGTAAATTGAAGGCATTTTTTAAACAAATGAAAGTTACGCCGTGTAGATCTTGTGTGAACCGACGTTTCGGAGGAACGTATCGCCTCCATCTTTAGGATAGTCTGTAGCCTGCAGCCACCTGTTCACACTGGTTCCTCGCTCGCGGATTTTGCTACCCTGAAGATGGAGGCGATACGTTCCACCGAAACGTCGGTTCGCACAAGATCTACGCGGCCCCACATCCCAGAAGACGGCATTCTTCATAGTCACCGCCGTAAAAACCTCAGATCTTACAAATAAAGTTGTATTGTATTGTATTAGCGAGGGTGGGTTTCCCCATGCACTTAGACCAACTGTTGGTCCATTGTGCGTCCCCCTATGATATTCTACCAGTCTCTATTCCCTACCGGTACTGTTGCGTGCCATCAGTCCCGACTCAGCCAGCGAGTTCATCCTCTACTGGCTCAGCGGTATCTCGATGCTTCCCCCATCTACCAGAGGCTTTAGAGACTACTGTTGGGCGGGAAACGTCCTGGAATTTGGCTCAGTGATTCCCTTTGGGGATATGAGGTTCTTCTACGTGCCGTAAAGCTACGACACGGGACCCACGGCTTTAAGTCCCTCCCAGAGGACTTGTTCCCTGAATTTTTCCGCCCTTAAAAATTCCACGACCTCCGCCGGGTTTAAACCCGCGTACCTTGAGTCACGAGGTGGGAACGTTACCCCTAGACTACGGAGGCCGCTAAAAATGAAAGTTACTACATAAACAAATTTAAACCCGTCAAGTGTAACTAATTTAATAATTAAGTACAATAGTTTTGCTTTCATGCTTCGACCACTAGTGGCCATCGTCAGGAGGCAAGCCGACAGTTGTCAGTGAACATGTTGTTATAAAATCGGCTGAGGTAGCTAACGTTACTTATGAATGTTAACATAAAGTAGTTAAAATCTCTTAAGAGATTTGAAAAGACCACGTGGAGTTGTTAGCAGCCGGACGCAGTGACGGCCGTGGTAATGATTTCTTGTGCTGACTGCGTAGAATTGTGTTTATGTACGCACTCAAGTGCGTTACGTGGCACTGGCGTGTGCGTTATCCTACACAAAGGCCGAAACTGGACCAGAACACTAGACCGTGAAGATGTGGACGTGTAGCTTCACATACAAACACCAGCTGATTTACCCTGGTAAGACTGAAGCTGGTTGAACTCAGTAGGGGAAGAGAAGGGTCGTGGTCCACTAGTAGCCAACCTGCAACTGAGCTGCCTCACGTGCGACTTGTTTGTTTATGATGAGTTTCACGACTTCTACTCACCCCCAAATGTAATTATAACGATCAAGATGGGAAGGGTATGTAGCATGAATTGGAGAGAAACGTGGAAACAGGTATTTGGTGGGGAAAGCAGAAGAAAGGAGACCACTAACAAAACTTAGACATACGCGGGACGATAATATTAAAAAGGTTCTTAGAGAAATCGGATATAGCGGGACGGACATGATTCATCTGGCTCAGGATAGGGACCAATGGGTGACTCTTGTAAACACGGTTATGAGCCTTAGGGTTCCATAAAATGTTGGGAAATTTTTTAGTGAATGAGCGACTGGTGGGACCGCCTCTGTGGTATAGTAGTCAGAGTTCCTAGCTATAGATCCAGAGGTCCCGGGTTCGATTCCCGGCGCTACTAGATTTTCTGAGAAGTAGTGGGTCTGAAACGGGGTCCAGTCAGCCTCGTGAGGATAATTGAGGAGCTATTTGAATGGAAAAGTATCGGCTCCGGTCTAGAAAACCGAAATTAATGGCGGTGGGGATTCGTTGCGCTCACCACGCGACGCCCTCTGTCCGCTAAAGTTGACACTAACTTCGCCGACAAGCGGCGGTCGCTCTGTCGGTACAGTTCGTTTGCGGACTCAAGCCACGGAATTTTTTTGTTTGAGCGACTGGTGGGTTCTCAACTAGGACGCAGCTCCATTGAGTTATTTATTTGATGCTTATTTAACGATGTTTTCAATAGCTTAGTTTATATAGCGTGAAATGAGAGGATGATTAGTGAATAATGAATTGGAAAGGATAAGAAAGGAAGCTGTTGTGGCCTCGCTTGAGCTATCATCTCGGCATTTGACAGAGGGACTAAGGAAACCTGTGAAATACTTCAGTCAGGATAGTCGGTCTCGGGGCCGAGGTTCGAACCCTGGATGTTCACTGGACCGAGACGCTCGGTGCATATTTGTTACATGATCACTGACCGAACAGGATTGCTTATAAGGTATTTGAGCTGGCTACAATAAAGTGTTTAGACACCGTTACATAACACTAGTCAGTGTGCGAGAGTTCCTTCCTTGTTTACTACGCATGCGCCACACTAATCGCGATATGTAACACGACTTAATGATATTCTCGTACCGAGAAAGTGCGAGGCGACTCGCTTGACGTAACGTAGGGACCAGTGAGTGAGAGTTGCCTCAGACGAGTGAAGGTGCTGAGGTGAAATTCATGTCTTATTTGAAGATTCCAACATTTCCGTGGATCCCAGCCCGGATTATATCAATGATTTGGAACCAATAATTTTAATCTAGGCCTATCATGCTGGCCGCATGTCTAGAACCGCCTTATATTTCTATCCTGGCTTCGAATCCCATTTATATATGTCTGACTTTTCGTGCTTGTGTTGTAAATGCACAGGCCTTTGACGGGCTAATTCCCCGCATTAGGGGGTCCTGTCGAGCATCTATAAAATTCATCCGTTCAGAAATTACTTTTGAATCCGAACAACCAGAGGGTCTAATCTGTAAAAAAAAAACAAACAAAAAAACAAAGTCCGTTGTTTTAGTCCGCAAGCGAACTGTACCGACCGAGCGACCGCCGCTTGTCGGCGAAGTTATTGTCAACTTTATCGGATAGAGGGTGTCGCGTGGCCAGCGCAACGAATCCCCACGGCAATTAATTTCGGTTCTCTAGACCGGAGCGGCTATTTCCTTGAAATAGCTCCTAAATTATCATCACGAGGCTGAGTGGACCCGTCTCTGTGGTCTAGTGGTCAGAGTTCCTGGCTACACAAATCCAGAGGTCCGGGTTCGATTCCCGGCGCTACCAGATTTTCTGAGAAGTAGTGGGTCTGGAACGGGAACTAATCTCTAAATGTGAAGAATTGTTTTACTGTGAACTTCATAATGATCCGGATGGCTATGGAAATACCAGACATATTTGTATTGCTTGATTTAAGATTAAATATTTGCTGAACTGAGAATACTTTCGAAGTGCCTCATAGTTTCTTTTTCTGTATTAACAGCTGAGCCATGCGTAACTACTGCATCTGTCTACCTACCTATCTATACCTGTATTTACTCTTTGTCTCTGGCAGGCTGCGCCATAGCTCAAGCGGTTAGTCGCTGGCTTCCCACCGCGGCGGCCCGGGTTCGATCTCGGGTCTGGTCAAGTGGGATTTGTGGTGGACAAAGTGGCGCTGGGGCAGGTTTTCTCCGAGTACTTCGGTTTCCCCTGCCCATCTTCATTCCACCAATTGCTCCCCAATCACCCTCACCTATCATCTGGGGCTGGTACAATAGGCCAGAAGTGGCTGCAGTACAAGGGACTTAGTCCCACCCCACTAGCAATAAAAAAAACTCTTTGTCTGCATAACAATTCATCGTGAATATAATTTTACAGGTTTTGTTAGATATTTTTACAGGCCTACTATAACTTTTACCTGTCCCCTGATGATGAGACATGAACGTATCCTTTGCCATTTTTCTGTTTACTTCCATACCAACCACTGTACTAATTTTAGCTACGTATGAACAGTTACTGACATTTGAAGTATCCGACATTTGTCACATATAAACTGGAAGTTCCTCTCAGTCAGGTTCTGTATATCATGTCTGTAACTTAGTTGCACTTCCCTAGGTACAATGAATAATCAGCTATATATAGCAATTAGGCTAACCGTCAACACAACAAATATACTCGCTTTCAATGTTTTACAATTCGAGTTTGTATTGCTGCCACATGTTTCGGTCGTACAAGACCATCATCAGGCAGAGTATGTAGGAATACGTTGAGTTATTGAACTACCGATATGGGTCCATACCAGTGCAACGTGTCGTATTGTATACTACAGATAAAATTTGCCTCAATTTGGCGTTACAACTAAAGCACAAGATACAGGAATAAGATAAAGGATAACATATAAAAAATATAACAAGATGTAGATTGTGTTGAACATATTATGAAATATTAAAATCATTAACAATATTTTAAACATTTAGCATGGTAGGTTAAGAAATACTTATTTACTTACTTACTTACTTACTCATGGAGCTGAGCCCTTCTTGAGGAGCCGCCAATTCTGCAGCTACTCAAGAATTTCCCAGCATTTTATGGAACCCGAAGGTTCATCACCGTGTTCACAAGAGCCCTCCACTGGTCCCTATCCTGAGCAAGATTTATCCAATCCATACCGTCCCATCCTATCTCTCTAAGATCCATTCTAATATTGTCCACCCACCTACGCCTTGGTCTTCCCTGCGGTCTCTTTCCTTCTGGATTTCCCACCACGATCCTATACGCATTCCTCGTCTCCCC
>NW_019738969.1:299631-300094 GCF_002891405.2 Cryptotermes secundus
TCGGACAAATGTTTACCTATATGGACTTAACTACAGGTTCCATTTAAATACATTTTAATCAGTCTAACTAGTTTCATGGATATCCCAAACTCTATCACAATATTGTGCAATACTTCCCTCCTAACTGAATCGTAGGCTTTCTTGAAGTCTATGAATAGTTGATGTACTGTCGCATCGTACTCCCATTTTTTCTCCAAGAAATACTTATGCCAACTTAAAAACTAAGGTTCCAATGTTACAGTGTAGAAACTGGGCACGTATGTTGTTTGTAGTCTTTGTTGTAGAAGCTCCCTACGTAGTAAGCCCGGTCGTGGAGCCCAGAGACAAGTTTCTCAGATGTACCGGTTGTTACTGTGTGGTATATCAGATATGCAATTTTCACGATATGTATGGTTAAATGATCGTACAGTACGGCGCATGCGTGCGTTCGGTGTGTCGTACTTTGCAGTTGCCAAGCAGGGTG
>NW_019738969.1:300193-313895 GCF_002891405.2 Cryptotermes secundus
AAAGCATCGCGCAGCGCAGAAGTAGAAACTATTTCTCCTTGTACTTACGTAATTATGGTTTTGTGGTTTCTTGAAGCCGTTCCAGTGCTTCCGCCGTACATTGCAGCCGCCATGTGACGACACAGACAGGCGAATCACCCTTTCCAGTATGAGGCTTGTTTTGAATGTTACAGAATGGAAAGTGGAAAGAAGCGTTCATGGCGAAATTTGAGGTACCGACCCGGCCGAGATTTGAACAGGAAGCTTCAGAATACAAGTATGAAGCGTTGTCACTTGAGCAAGTCGAAGAGTTAACAAAATAAAAGACTGAGAATTGCGGTATAGCGGTTAGTAGGCCTGTTTCGAATTCTAGTTTTCTCGTGTTCGAATCCTGGTGATGGGCTTTTCCGGCTGTCCGTAAGTCTCTCGACTGAAATGTTGCGGTAAGGTAAAAGTAAACGAATTAAGCACCACGTCCTGAAGACGTATGAGGGCGTGGAGGTATGGCTACTCCGTTCGTAATCTCGGCACTGGATGGAGTGGTCAGATTCACTTCCTAACGCTTTACCCCAAAGATGAAGCCCATGAACAGGAGGCTGGGTGGGTCCCAGAGTAGGCCTGGATGCTGTGGAGAAGAAAAAAAAACTCTTGCCCCTTTAGCGAATCGAACACCGGCCTTTCAGCACGCAGCCCGTCGCAATACCGACTGAGCTATCCTGGCCCTCAGATGTATGAGCAGTTCCCCCTCTCCTCCATTTCTTCGTCCAGAATGTCTCCTCATCTCATTCTGTGAGAAACACAGTCTGCAGTTTATAACAAAACGTAAAAGTAAAGCTATCCCTGTGACAGGCCGTGAAGGCCCATAGGGTTGTGAGACGTTGAGGGTCCCACATTATCTAGATAGTCGGCTCAGAGATGGCGGCAAGGTTGTCAGCCTTACGCGCCGGCCGTCCTTCCCCCCCCCCTCCCCAGGAAGATTCAAGGTACTCATTTCTATTAGAAGCTGAGTCGACCCCAGGGACATAGTGCGGCTAGAAGGATTAGGTAAATTGAAAGAAATCAACCTCATCGGGACTCGAACCTGTGACCTTCCGGTTTTTAGCATAGTGCCTCAATCAACTGCGCTACCGCGAACTCCCTTTCTGAATTTTTTTATTGCTAGTGGGGTGCGACTAAGTCACTTGTACTGCGGCCACTTCTGGCATATTGTATCAGCCCCAGATGATAGGTGAGGGTGATTATGGAGCAATTGGTGGAATGAAGATTGGCAGGGGAAACCGAAGTATTCGGAGAAAACCTGCCCCAGCGCCACTTTGTCCACCACAAATCCCACTTGAGCAGACCTGGGATCGGGAAGCCAGCGACTGACCGCTTGAGCAATGGCGCGGCCCTTTTCTGCACTTTATACGGCTTCTTTAAATAAACACTGAACCAACTGCTCTGTATTAGAAACAAACTGTTTATTAAGCTGAAAAAATGTCGAATTTGTACGGTTCTGTTTCTCACAGGAATTGCTCATAAGAACTGTTGCATTGTTGCAGAGAGCGTCGCGCTTACCGTCTCCATGGTGACCATCTCTAGCTCCAACGGCTCGTCTACCGGCGCCGCGGCAGGGACTACTTTTGTTCGGTAAGTGCGGTCGGCCGACATATCAGTAAGCTTCTAGTTGAAACAGAGGGACAGGAAGCGCGAGTGGTCCTCACAAATCTACGCTTCGGGCCAAGAAGAATTCGAATTGTATATATACAAAATATTCAGCCATGATTTATTACGGACTAGAAATGAAGGAATTGCGAAACTGGCCTAGGTGTACACAGTTTCCAACGAAACTGAGGCCATAGTGAACCAACCGGAGTACAGTTGGAGTTACTCGGTTTCATGATAAACACCAGACATTTTCTGTTCAGACTCGGGAAGGCACTTGCTTAAGTTTGAGCTACCCGGTCCATTACATACAATTACAATGTGCAGAATTCCAAAACAATGCAGCTGCTCTCTTTGAGGGATGTAAATTTGATGCAACAATGTAAGCTATCTTGACGAACTCTGAGCGGTGATGGTGCAGTGACTGGAAGTCAGAGGAACCAAGCAAATCTGACCAATTGCATTCGCCGAGTGATTATCCTTGTTAAGAATTGATTTAAAACTGAAGTCCACACTGTTTCATCATTCCAAGGAAAATTTTACAGAATAGCTTCTTCACTGATTGGCCGTAGGTGGCATATGAAGGCCGTCAAAGCGGTTGATGACGAAAAAGTCCTTAAATTTCATGCAGTAATTTATAAAGTACGTGGGATTTTCCAAGAAATTTCGTGTCCTTGTTATTTTACGTAATAATGTGTCTCGTTCGTCATTTGCGGTTTTGAATGACTGCAGTTAGAAGGATGAATGCATCGCCTATTCCACCACACACTTTACATCTACCTCAGACTTCCTGTGCATCTGCCTATGATGACTGCATGAACAGTAGCCCCGGGGAAGACTAGGAAAATTTATAACCTTTTAAACTTGCTTTCTTTAAGGCAGCATTAACCAAAATTATTCGGCCATTTCTCGAATTAGGAGGCAATTTAATCAGGAAGTTTTAAAAGGAGACGACATTTTGTCAGCTTTCGTGATAGAGCCTCCTATTTTTTTTATTGCTAGTGGGGTGGGACTAAGTCCCTTGTACTGCGGCCACTTCTGGCCTACTGTACCAGCCCCAGATGATAGGTGAGGGTGATTGTGGAGCAATTGGTGGAATGAAGATTGGCGGGGGAAACCGAAGTACTCGGAGAAAATCTGCCCCAGCGCCACTTTGTCCGCCACAAATCCAACTTGACCAAACCCGGGATCGAACCCGGGCCGCCGCGGTGGAAACCCAGCGACTAACCGCTTGAGCTATGGCGCGGCCCTGGAGCCCCCTAAGTCAGAAGCACATGGCATTGGAGCTTGTTTAAAGGACAGCAGAATGATTCTTCTTCAAAATATGTTCTTAATGAGCCTTCAACCAACAAGAAGTAAGAGTCACAAGCATCTTGATCCCAATTTCGGCGGATATGGAACAATGGATATCTGATGGAGTTTACTTAAATCACGATAATTTCATGTGGGCATGCGCCTACACTCCTCTGTTCTAACGTATTCCTCGCAACACTGCATCAGGATGATTATTTTATTCTGGTTGCAGCAACCAAAATCTAACAAGCAATGCATTTTGTGTTTCCAATCTTTGCCGGCATATTACGTATACAGGGTGTCCCAGGAGGAATGTGCCAAACTTCGGGAGGGTGTTCCTTATGCTAAAGTATGCCGATATAACCCAAAACACCTATGTCCAAATTTGAACGGTTACGAAGATAATGGCCAGAGAAGTGTCAAATTTTGACAGGTGTTACACACTTGTTGATTACCAAATACATATTAAAACTGGCAGGAACATGTGGTTTCTGTAATGTTAATAATGTACGTAACATCAAACTAACTTGTGAATGACATGAAGCTATTAAATTGAACTACGAAGAAACTCGCACGCCGTGTCATAGTTGTCCTTAGGGTTCCAAGCACTATACATGACACATGACTGGCAAGCNAGGATACAACTCTTCATCCTGTAAAGTTCGCCACACCCGCATAAGTGATACGCCGATGCGAGAGGCCATTCTACGAGTTGACAGACGCGGACCTCTCTGAACCATCTCAAGAATGTTCTCTCGTGTGTTTATCATTCGTACATCCTCCCTTTCAGAGTGCACAGAAACACTCGGAAGAGAACCAGTATCACGCAATGTCTGGTGAATTTGCGTAAAAACACTTCGAGATGGAATCCTTCGATGGGGAAAACGCCTTTAGTATTCTTCAACAGCAGCACGTGCACTGCCACCGCAAAATCCACACACAAAATGCATATCACAATATTCCAAGTTTGAAAACACAAAAGGCATTTCAGCAACTCCACACAATTAATTACCAACCATTCACGTCGCAGCCGCAACGTACTCTGTACGTAGCACATGAGCTTACGGCTAGTGTGAATCACCACACTCAAGAACAAACATCGATAAGACGTCTCAGCTGACAGGTACAGTGCGAGGACCCGCCAGAAGACCACACTTTTCTCGGGCCATTATCTCCGTAACCGTTCAACTTTGGACATAGGTGTTTTGGGTTATATCGGCATACTTTAACATAAGGAACGCCCTCCCGAAGTTTGGCACATTCCTCCTGGGACACTCTGTATATTTCACGTTCACCACAGATACATATCTAGGAGCTGAAGTTCCGGAGATTAAGGTCAGACATGCGCATGTGCAAGTGCATTGCTGCCAACAAGAATTTAGAGCGACTAGGAGTTATCTCAGGCGCATGCTCCTCAAGTCAAGACATTAAGCTACGACTCACATTGTACAGTGCGAGTCGGTTTGAAAGGGTCTTACATGGGCGGATAAGTCCTGGGCTTCGTTTAACGCTTGGTATTCTAAAAACACAAAAGAACACAAGGCTTCGGAAGGAAGATTTCTTTCCGTCCTCATGTTTGGGGGAGGATTGTAACTGCAGCTATTTACACATAAACACCAGAGAGCAGGCTTTGTCAATGGGAGGTAACAGAAAAAATTTACGAATGCAATACAAATTGTGATAAAGCATACAGAGACCTAAAATTAACAGACAAAATGAGGTGGAAATTTTATTAAACAAACCTAACCAACGAACCAAGTCCATGAAAACAAGCCTAATTGGAGAATTTCATGTTGTGAAACCAATCATTTCCTACCGCTAGTGCCATCTGTGGAAGAAAAGCTTAACTGCATGACTAAATATGTGTGCTCGCTCATACTGCTCTTGCCTGTGAGTTGCTGACTGCCCGTTCGCTTTCGTTAAGCGTGCTACATGACCGTAACCTTTGCATTTCCTATACCCGATGTTACTTTCAATTTCCAAAATCCCAACCTACTCTATCATCCTCTTCATAGGCATGTTGCCATAAATTGAGTTTTCTAGAAAATTCTCTTCGAATTTTTTTTTTGTCTATGTTCGCCAAGCTGCACTGCTGGAAGTCTGCCTGTTTCTCCTGTGTAGCTTAGCCACATTCACAGATAATGTTACAGACGCACTGTGCCCTCTGTTACGGATCTCTTTCCGGCCTGGTTCTCATGAGTGAACTCCTAAATGTGTGTTATTTTTTAAGATGGGCCTAATGTTATACTGTTACCCTATAAGTTTGAACTTCTCCGAAGCACCCTTCACATGTGGGCAGACCTCTGCTACTCTTAGATTTATTAACCGAGTCAATGAAACCTTGGGGATAACCGTTGAGCTGGAGATCACGCCTCAGGCTAGTAATTTCATTGAACAGATCTTGTCTTTCTTGGCATATGGTGGAAGCTTTGTTCTGAAGACTCTGAAATAAACCTCTTCTCACATGCAGCGGATGGTTGAAGTTGAAGTTGAAATATCGGGCAGTGTGGGTGGGATTCCTGCAGATTTCGTTGGCCAGTGCCGTCTCTTTCCTGATGACCACAACATCCAGAAAAGGAACCACAGTGACTCTGTCTGTTTCCACAGTGAACTGGATCGAAGAAGTCCTTGAACTGTTCAGGTGGTTGAGGAAATTTTGGAACCGCTCTGGGCCATGAGGCCAGACCGTAGCCACAGCACCGAGTCAAGAGCCAGTTTCTCAAAATGCTCCATGAAGTTGCTGCTAATAATGGGTTATAGAGAGCTCCCTACAGTCATGCCATATTTCTGTTGTTCTCAGACTTCCAGCAGTTCCATAATGGCTTCGACCTGCAATCATCCTATCACTATGGAGCTTATTTTTGATGACTTGTAGGGCTTCGTCTACTGGTACATTAGGGAAGAGACTAACAACATCAAAGCTAACGAGGGTGTCTAGAATTTCAAGGTTTACAAATTGTAACAACTGTTAGGAGTGGCCCGAATGCTTTATGAAAAATACCGGATTTTCCAACAAGAGGGTTCAGTATCTTACGGAAAAACTGGCCAGGGCATAGCAAGGGGAAACAATAGATTTCACTAGCGTCTCAAAGGAATATCTGGTTTGTGAATCTTGGGAAGACAATATAGATCCAAGAACAAGATTCACAAACCAGGGGATATTTATATGGCCGAATTGTAACAGCATCCGCAGCCTTATTGTAGACTTTCTAAATGCTAGCAACAAAGGTACAATACATTGTGAGAAGTAGGCCTCTTCACCCCTACCTCGTGATGAACGCGTGATCTAAGCGTTACTTGCCAAACTGCAAACAGATGTTCTTGTTTACCAACCTCGATGCTTTATCAGCATTCAGTGACAAATTCCTCAGCAAAAATGAGTCGTTGGGAGTTTACAGGAACTACTGGGATGAGCTTAAGACATCAGTCACACTCTTTACATGGCCATGAAGCAAAACGATATGTTAGTAGTTTGTATAATCTACCGATGCGTTCTCCAGAAGTATGAACCCCCTCCCCCCATTATAATTTGTCAGCTGTAACCACGAAATTTCGAAGCCTCCGTGTTTGTGACTGTTAACTTACAGAACTCGGACAGTAATATATTTTGACATGACGCCTGAAAGTCGGAATAGTGGAGTCACAGCAGATGCTACGCAACGGCGAGGTAAACACATACCTGTATAACTACAGAAGAATTGTTAGGAAACTGTTTTCTGTTGGACCAACCCGAGGCTATATAACGAGGTGTTAAGGCCGGAGGTATTTACTGCTTCCACCTTCAGAGTCGAAGAGTAATCCAAGCAAGTAGAATAAGCCGAGCATAATAGAAGTGTTACAGATACAGGCAGGGATAGAGTACCTAGTGGAGCTATAGAACTCGGTTCATGCAAGGTTTGTTGGCGCGCTGGGCATCTGATCGTCTGTATTCACAATCGTGTTATGTTCTGTTATGCAACGGCGTTCTCTGTATCGAGACTAGAATAGATCTTGACTTCTCTTTATGTTACACTTTGTTTCGACTTCTCACATACAACAAATTAGATGCAAATTCATAGTACAATGATTAACGTTTTGTACATTATCCACCATCAAAGTTATCCGAAATAGCTGAAACTGTCCAGAAACCTGATGCTACCCAACGCGTGCTTAAAGCTGGGCCACTTTTCAGTAGCTGGATCTGCAGCAAGTTTGCACACACTTTCAGTTGTCCGCCGTGTCTAAGCGACTCCTCATGCAGGACATACCGCTTTTGAAACAGATTTTACTGCCACCAAGCGAGAGTTCTAATCTGTGATTAGCGCAGTGCCACACCAATAAAGAAGGAAATTTGTCCTTCAATAAGACTGTGGTCTAGTGGTCAGAGTTCCTGACTACAGATCCAGAGGTCCGGATTCGATTCCCGGCGCTACCATATTTTCTGAGAAGTAGTGGGTCTGGAACGGGGTCCACTCGGCCTCGTGAGGATAATTGAGGAGCTATTTCAAGGAAATAGCGGCGCCGCTCTAGAAAACCGAAATTAACGGCCGTGGGGATCCGTTGCGCTGACCACGCGACACCCTCTATCCGCAAAAGTTGGCACTAATTTCGCCAACAAGCGGAGGTCGCTCGGTCGGTATAGTTGGATTTCGGACTAAAACCACGGAGTTTGTAATAGTTTCATAACTCCACTTTTATTCCCCAGCATAACAGCTGCCCCCCAGGCAAATGCCTGAGTACTACATCCATTAGGCCACTGCTGCTCCTTTCCAAATAATCATTCAAATAACGTCCTTTCATTCGACGCTGCATAGTCTGCAAGCGTCCCACAGATACAGTGCGCTGCTGCTGCAACGTCACAGTAGTCACAGACAGTGCAGATCACGAAAAGGTCATATGACACGTCAACACAAAGCAATGGGTAGCAGTTTGTCATCTCTGAGAATAATATTATGGTCCTTGCTTCCGATTACATGTTAGAACGTCCTTCCGTAAGGTAATGACTGTCATTCACTACGGGTTCCGTGTGCATATCCTTCCGAAGGACTCAGAGAAATACGCACCTCGGCAACTTTTTGTCTGCAAAATATCATAAAGAACTGTCCCGGGACTGAACCCATGTTCTCGCTAAGCCAGGGCTGCAAGTGCCCACGTCATGATGCCGTCTGAGCAGCAACTGGGTTGGCTTGGGCAACGTGGGGGGGGGGGGGGAGGGAANATGTCCGTAACACGTTAAATTTATGAGCTCCCAAAAATTACAAAATAAAGACGTAGTTTACTTACTTACTTACTCCTGGAACCGAGCCTTTCTGGAGGAGCCGGCAATTCTGCAGCTACTCAAGAATTTCCCAGCATTTTGTGGAACCCGAAGGTTCATTACCGTGTTCACTAGAGCCCTCCACGTGTCCCTATCCTTAGCCAGATCAATCCAATCCATACCATCGTATCCTGTCTCTCTAAGATCCATTTTAATATTGTCCACCAACCTACGCCTTGGTCTTCCTAGTGGTCTCCTTCCTTCTGGCTTTCCACCAATATCCTATATGCGTTGCGCGTCTCCTCATTTCGTGCTACACGCCCTGCCCACGTCATCCTCTATGACTTGATCATTCTAATTATATTTGGAGAAGAGTACAAGTTATAAAGCTCCTCATTATGAAGTTTTCTCCAACCCCCTGTCACTTAATCTCTCTTCGGTCCAAATATTCTAAAGACGTAGTTCACTTTTTTAAATTTAATTTATATTATTCTGATTACTGTATGCCAATACAATATAGTGGGCCGGAGCGTGATACTCGTGCTCGGGAGCGCGACATCTGCCGCCCGAGATTCTCATGGCAGTGCTCATGAAGAGTGCTGCCTTCCTGTGCGTGACGCTGTGTAGTCTGGTACATGTTTGCCGTCGTTTCGGATGAATGTGTTGCCTTACCGAAGTTCTACACCACGTACATGGATTTTCATTGAAATCTGTTTAAGCGTGCATTCTTAAATTTAATTCAAAACGTTATAATCTGCGTTATTCGGAACTGTTTACGCGGTTGCATGGACTAGTTATACCATAAGTGGAGCGCAAATGTGATTATGGTAACTGACAGCGTTCATCTGCCAAGGGCCTGATGTTATCAAGTTAATCGTGCCACTCTGACCTGCAGAGCAAGGGGCACGTTATCGACAGGAACTTAGCACCGGAGAGCAAAATCATTCTTAGAAGGACGGAATTTTTGTAGCGTTGCTTGATCCAATTAACATTTTAAGACAGCGTTTCCCAGTTTAGATTGGCCACGGTAATCTTTCAGACTCGAAGAACTTCTGCACAATCCCTAATAAAATTTGTACTGTTAGTTCCTGGAACTCCAACCGTGGTAGAGGGGTCATACCATCTCTCGCGGGGCGGGGGGGAGCAGTCTTATCAGCTTACGTCGGCGTGGGTACTACCAGTTTGGAATGTAGCGTCTCGGAGTGTGGTCAGGTGTATAGTACGTTGTGCTGCTTCTTGGTTGGTACCAGTCATAGCGATTGCATTACGTGGTGTTCGTGACACTGTCACGGCACACCGACAGTCGCACGGAACAATTCATAGTGAGGCCAGGGAAGTAATAGCTAATGTTTTCCGCTCGGGGAGTAGCTCTGAACGTCACCACAGCAAGCGTACAGCCTCGAGTGCCCCTCAACAGCGTTTACAGAATACATTTTAAACCAGGATATGAGATCAACACATTACTGAATTACACATATGTAGAAACAAAATGTCGAACAGAGTGGCTTCACTGGCTCAGACTTCAACTGTCGTCGCCCGCTCAAAACGTGGGATCGTGGACTGTAAGGAGGTGGCCGTCTTTTGGGAAAATTATCAACATTTCGGAGGAATATGCTGCCTCCATCTTCAGGACAGACTTGGTAAATCTGCCATATTACATGGCGTCACATCCCAGAAAACAGCCATTCTCGTGAGAACCTTAAGTCTCCCGTGGACTGACATCGACCACGACTGAGTCCAAACATGTGATCAGGACTGAATTTGCAGTTGTGGAGGCCCCAGGGCTGCTGACCCGGTCGCTCCAAACTCGGTTCTCATGGTGATTAATCTTTCTGTTCCTTAAAAGATGGGGATTTTTTTTTCGACCGGACGGGCAGCCATCATTCTCTCAGGAAGGATTCTGTCTAGTTGCTCACTATTAGAGTGAAGAATTTCTGGCCCATTCAAAACACAACAATTCACAGAATATTTGGCGACGCTGTCCAGTTACAGCGCATGATGTCTAATAAAATGAGGTCATGAAGAATAAGTAAGTTACTTTGAGAGAAGAAGTCATTACAATAATACGAGGAAATCTAACCGCTCAGTGAGACTTCTAGCCCACAACTTGGGCTCCACTTTTTCTCTCTGTAACCGTCCAGCCCTACGTTGGGCTTCACCTCTTCACTCTGTAACCGTTCTTACCCCACCTTCACTTCCCCCCCTTTGTTGGTTGGTTAGTCACAAGTTGTTCGTCGCTCCTATCCTTTCTTCTTCTTAGGTTGGGCGCCAGTAAGCTCAGGTGGTGTCGGCTTACAATAGTCGGAGGTTTATTTTGGAAAGGGGGTAAAGGTGATAGTCAGCTAGTTCAGCTGTGGGTAAAGCTGGGATCCTTCTCAGAGCGTTTGCTAGGGCCTCGCTTAGGACAGGGAGGGAAGCAGTTGGTTCAATGCTACTTTGCACTTAAACCCTGTGACCATTTATTGAGATCAACACTCCCCTTCACCTGATGGCACACACAGTCAATACAAAGGATGCTATAGGTCCTTATCTAGCACAGTCCTGGTATAACGGACGTTATCATCACAATTTACACTTTCTTTAGCACTCTAAACTTGAGGTTATACAGAACAGCGAAAAACACAGATTTTGTTTCCGAGTTATTTACGAGTAGCAGGCACTTGGCGACTGTTTGGCAACTGTTTGTCAACTAACTTGTGACTCCTTGTCTGAAAACACTGAGGTCCCCTGGACGTCAGTTCCTCTGCTAAGTCACTCCCCCCCCCCCACTCCACTGATTGGGTAATTTTGAGAACTGGGGTTTACACGATTTCTGGATCTCCAATCAGCTAGCTGCAATTTGGGGCTTTGAACCTTAAAGTCCTAACGTCGTTTTTGACACTACACTGACAGGTAACCTGCTTGGCGTTGGTTTCAAAACCGCCTACTTTTAAGTTACGACATGCAGGACCTGTCAGTGATCGAATTCTCAAAGTTTGCCGCCGTGCTACTCACAAACAAAATTTCTCAGAAAAAGCCGCAGGGGGGTGCTTCCTGTGTAACATCAAGATTTTGAATAAGTACATTCCTGAAAACAAGAATGTGATATGTCCCACTGGCTTGGGTATTACATGTTACCTGCAATTAATTTTTGTTACTGATCATTCTAATTATACTTAAATTAGTGAGCGAAGCGGTTACAGAAAGCCACGGGACTTCTGAAACTGTATAGCCGATATCAAGAGTTCAGAAAAATACAAGAATCAGTATTGTACTGCGATCTTCTAGGATGTGATGCCGTATAGTCTGGTAGACAGTTATCAACGTTCAGGATGAATCTGGTGCCTTGATTTTTGTATCTCCTTCTGCCCTTGAGATGGAAGCATAAAGTTTCTTCAAAAGTTTGCTAAAAATTCAGCAGACTACACGGCGTCACATCCCAGATGATCGCGGTCTTAACATTCACGTCCATGAAAACCTTGAACGAAACAGAAGACGCACATCTCACGACTTTCCTCTGAGCGCCGAGTCATGGCTAATGCGGCCGAAACAGAAATGCTGAATCACAGTAACTCTCCCTGTATCAGGCCATGGAAATCCATGGGTTTGTGAGTCGTCGAGGCTCCCACATTTTCTATAGAGTCGGCTGACAGATGGCGGTGATGTCAGCCTTAAGCATCGGCCGCCCTTTACCCCGAGGAAGATTTCTTGTACTCATTTCCGCTCGTTTCTGTTAGAGGCTGAATCGACCTCAGGGACATAGTGCGGCTGAAAGGATTGGCTCAATTCATCGGGACTTGAACCCGCGACCTTCCGGCTTGTAGCACAGTGCCTCAACCAACTACGCTACCGCGTGCTCCTTCGATCACAATTTCTGAGACAAATATTTTATTGTTTGTATCCTGCTGCGTGTATTACAGTTAAAAAGGTATTAAGACCTAAATACGTTCAACCGTCGGACGCAACAATGTCTATTGATTAATTTAAAGTCAACACTATACGTTTCGACCCTTATAAGGTCATCTTCTTGTTTTCGTTAGATACACAATTTAATAATTGACTTTGTGGCGCGTGACGTTATGTCACATCTACCAACTTCTGACTTGTTATAGTTTACATATTTTTTTTTCCTGTGGCGCTACAGCCCCAATTTGGGCCCAGGCCTACCTCCATGAAACTCCCCGTTTCACTTCGGTTTACTAGATCTTACACATACGGTAGGACTCCGCGGGCGAGTGATCAGCTCGTCGCAAGGCCTACCATAGTTTACATGTACCTAATGTTATATATGAAGTAAACTAGATAACATAATGATGTGCAATTATACCCTGTATGTAGTTCTTATTAATATTAATTGCGCTGTGACTCAGATTATAACTTTAGTGCTGACTGCGCAGCAAAGCATAAGGCCGCGAAAACATGATCGAATATAGT
Source organism: Cryptotermes secundus (assembly GCF_002891405.2). Taxonomy (NCBI): domain Eukaryota; kingdom Metazoa; phylum Arthropoda; class Insecta; order Blattodea; family Kalotermitidae; genus Cryptotermes; species Cryptotermes secundus. The sequence goes on from NW_019738969.1 coordinate 312,759, forward strand.
CACGTTGTACTAACTGAACATAGTAACGCCAGCGAACGTCTCGTTCCTGCATAACAATACAAGAAATTAGGAAAAACCAGTATAAAGACCGTCTTTATGAGAGCAGTCCATTACAACATACAGACATGAAGCTATCCACTGCACAAAATGATATTGTGTTTCAAGTTTTAACGGTAAACTTGTCTCAGTCACAATGCAATTTAAACTGTAATGCAATTAATATTAAGGAGAACTACACACGGGGCATGACTGTACATCATTAAAATGGTAAAGCTATTCCTGTAACAGTCCATGAAGGCCCATAGGGTTGTGAGGTGTTGAGGGTCCCACATTTTCTAGACCAAGGGTTTCCAAACTACGGCCCGCAATGTGGTTTTATCCGGCCCGCGAAAGAATTGCGCAGAAATGTGCCAATTGAACTAATTTTCCAGTGAGTACTGGTAAATGTGATTCCGAGCTTATTGACCTGACATGTTATACTGCAGTTCGATGGCTTAGCTGTGGAAATGTTATTTCGCGCTTCTTTCAGCTCAGGAATGAAATTGATATATTTCTTACCGAGAAAAACCATCACGAACCACTTTTATCAGATACCGAATGGCTTTGGAAATTAGCAGTTTTGCTGATCTGGTGAACTATATGAACCATTTGAATTTAAAGTTGCAGGGTGAAAATAACTTATGTGAGATTTGAGGCTTTCACGGCGGTGACTATGAAGAAAGCAGTCTTCTGGGATTTGGCACCGTGTATATGTGGTGTTAACCGACGTTTCGGAGGAACGTATCGCCTCCATCTTCAGGGTAGAAGAAAAAATATAAAATTGCAAGCGAAGAGACCGTGCGAACCGGTAAAAGCAGTCTTCTTTTAATTATCTTTGCTATTATCTTTGCTGTATGTGCAATAAGGCTTATTGTGCGATGGTCGCTGCATTTTGTAGCTTTTGTCTTTTTCTTTAAGGCAATCATTGTAACTTCTGTAAAGTCCTTGGGCCACTCTCCACATTCATATATGGTGTTTATTAGTTTTGTCAGTGTTTTCAAACCACCTTCTCCCAGTAACTTAAGCACATCTCCAGGTACATCATCATCTCCTGTAGCCTTTCCATTCCTCATGTCCTTGATAGATTTTTCCACCTCA
>NW_019738969.1:314902-348730 GCF_002891405.2 Cryptotermes secundus
ACTTTTTCTTCAACCCTGAAGATGGGGGCGATACGTTCCTCCGAAACGTCGGTTAACACCACATATACACGGTGCCAAATCCCAGAAGACTGCTTTCTTCATAGTCACCGCCGTGAAAGCCTCAAATCTTACATTGTATCCATGATGTTTCTTCTGGTCTTTGAACTTTTTGTTGTTGTAACGCCTGCATGACATTTCCTCTTGAAACACTCCCCTCCGGAGATCCGATTGGGGGAGTAGTTTACCTCCGGATTGTTTTGTCTCCAGAGGAAACATCTCGCATACATGGTATCTCTGTTTTTGGAAAGCGACTATCCAGGAAAAGTGATAATGTGGTAGTTTTTCCATTTGCTTTCCACATCGCAGTACATCAGGCGTTCAAACCACTCTGGTCACGCCTGTTGCTATACGAACTTGAACCATCTCGAGCATCATTTGCTCTGTGCTTCAAGTCGCTGCTGATGACGCTGCTTCCGGCATCAGTTTTTGGTGTCTCTCTTCGTCTGATGCCTACCCTTTGACCTGTCCAGCAAGGGAGGCCCTGCCAGTAGCTACGCTACCGCTGGTATAGCTCTCAGGGTCCTTGGCATACTCAAACCCCCTCACCACGATAAGGTGGAGACACCAACGAGGGGGTGGGCCAAAGACTGTACCGCAATTCTACCCATACAAACCTCTACTTTAACGCTGCGTCCCACCACCCTTCCAACAAGCAAGCTGCACTTTCAACATTCGTGCACACGGCTAGAGCTCTTTGTGATCAAGACAGCCTACATGCGGAGTTGGTGCTCCTGGGGGATGTATTCAGGCGGAACGGATACAACAACCGGCAGATCCACAGAGTTCTCCACCGTCGGCCCAACATCAGCCGGCAGGAAGATAAACCGGTCTCAGTCGCCTTCCTGCCCAATGTCGGGACCATATTCAACCGTATCAGCAGAGTGCTGTCCCGGCACAACATCAAAGCAGTGGGCCTGCCTCCAAACAAATTATCCAGTTTCCTCCGGCCGGTCAAAGATAGCCTGGGACTAAGGACACCAGGTGTATACAGTATTCCATCCGAGTGCGGCAAGGTCTATATTGGGCAGACGGGCCGCTCCGTGGACATGAGTTTGAAGGAGCATTAGCGGCATATCCGTCTCAAACATCCGGACAAGTTGGCCGTAGCTGAACACAGTATCGATTTGGGACACCGCATTCAGCTTCAGAATACCTCCATCCTCGCTACCAAGACCCGCTATATGGATCGCATCATTAGGGAGGCAATTGAGATTGAACTGCATCCCGACAATATGAAGAGAGAGATGGGGTTTTGTCTCAGCAAGTCATGGAAGCCTCGCATCTGTTCCCTAAAAAAACCACGGAACATGATCCACAAGGCTACACAGGCCATGACCGAGTAACATAGCAACCGCCAGCTTAAGGGTTAATGCCCCCCCCCTTTAACCTTGCCTTTCTACTCCGACACAATATCCTATACCTGCTCTAAACTTGCTCCTGTCCCAGACCCTTCCCCTCTCCCCCGCCACTGATTTCCTATGTAGACCTGCCCCTTCCTTTCCTGCTTTCCTGTAGCTGAGTTAATTTCAAACACTAGTCTGCTTGCACCTGTACACACTGTCTGTTCGCTTGCGGATTTTCTTATTTTCCTTCTACCCTGAAGACGAAGGCGATACGTTCCTCCGAAACGTCGGTTAACATGACATCTACAACGTGCCACATTCAAGACGACAGCTTTATTCAATAAAAATATTGTTGCGTTTGACGGTTCAACGTATTGAAGGTCATCATGAGACCCTGACGCGTTGTGGCTTCGTCATTCCTGTATTCTCTCGCCGCAGTCTGTCAAATTACTCGCTGTTCCCCCATATATCTTCGAAAAACTCGTAGACAACGGCTTCTGGACAGGGAGTTCCCGGAATCTCCTGCAATGTTTTCATGCTTCAGCGCTCTGCCCTTGACCGACACTAGACTTAACAGCTGGTTGTGTTCAAGGTCACGTAAGTTTGAAGTGTTTTTCGTTGCGATGATCACGCAACTAACTCTCGTGAAATTGACGTCATATCTTACGTTTTGTTTATTTACTCCGTCTAGCACTACTAATAAAATAAAATGACATGGTGACAGGTTTCGAATAATACGCCATCCTCAGAACATGTGTTAGTACACAAAAACATGAAAGTAGCTTAACTCAGCTGTGAGGGGGCAGCACTGAATGAAACAAGTAATATTGACATAACATTACAATTTGCATACTTTACACTCTTGTGCATCGAACTGAGGAGTTACGTCAACCTGCATGTGTTGTTTGTGAACGCGATTATAGTGATGCCAGTGAATTCTGCAAATTCTAGCTAATGCTCTTAACTTAAATTTAAATTATTTTCTATTTTATTGGCATACTGTTATTGGAAGGCCGCGCCATATCTCAAGCAGTTAATCGTTGGCTTCCTATGGCGGCGGCCCAGGTTCGAGCCCGGGTTAGGTCATGTGAGATTTTTGGTGGACAAAGTGGCGCTGGTGCAGGTTTCCTCCGAGTACTTCGGTTTCCCCTGCCAATCTTCATTCCACCAATTGCTCCACAATCACCGTCATCTATCTTTTGGGGCTGGTACAGTAGGCCAGAAGTGACCGCAGTAGAGAGACTCAGTCTCACCCTGCTGCTAAGTCGGTTTTGTTGCTTTATTGGCATATATTCTGGCCTTGAACTCATTTAACGCTAAGGTGGAGCTTTCCCCGTAACAGACTGTGAAGGCCCATAGGGTTGTGAGACGTCGAGGCTCCCACATATTCTAGACAGTCAGCTGACAGATGGCGGTACGATTCTCAGCCTTACGCGCCGGCCGCTCTTTTACCCCCCAGGAAGATTCCTGATTCTTATCTCTGTTAGAAACCGAGTCGACCCCAAGTCCATAATGCGGCTAGGATTAGGTCAACTGAAAAAAATCCAATGACCGCATCGGGATTCGATCCCGCGACCTTCCGACTTGTAGCATTTAATTATCTTAAATGCTAACATTTAAATTGCACAGATAGAATTGAAGGAGTTGAACATAAATGACTGAACTTTGTCGTGAATTACGGATACGAAAAGGTAAACATGTTGATTGAAACATTTCTGCCCTCTTAGAGTAGCGGCCCATTTCAATAGGCAGACCTCTGATGTCCGTTACAGTAGCCCTGTGCGCGAGCTAATGTAGGTTAGTTTAGTCGAGTCTGCAGCTAAGAGAACAACGGTCATGCTTACACTTCACATTTACCTTTAAAATTTTTGCTTGTCGTGTTAACTCTTAAAATAGTATCAATATTTGCACGCGTGGCGAGACTAGGAGCGTTTGCATCTTACAACAAAGATGAACGTTAACGGCGAACGGTTAACAGAATCTTATTGTGATATGATGCCTGAAAGCTAACGGGATCCACTCAGCCTCGTGAGGAGGATAACTGAGGAGCCATTGCAAGGAAATAGCGGCTTCGGTCTAGAAAACCGAAATTAACGGCCTTGGGGATTCGTTGCGCTGACCATGAGACACTCTCTATCCGCTAAAATTTGCACTAACTTCGGCGAAAAGCGGCGGTCGCTCGGTCGGTCGGTCGGTATAGTTCGCTTGCAGACTACAGACCACGGAGTGTGTGTTTGTTGCCTGAAAGCTGGAATATCGAAGCCGGAGCGAGACATCTGTTGCTAAACAACGGCTCGGTAATCATGTTTCCTTTACAATACATAGCAGGGAGGAACTGAGGGTGTTTGAGAACAGGGTGTTGAGGAGAACATTTGGACCGAAGAGAGATGAAGTGACGGGAGGTTACAGAAAACTGCATAATGAGGAGCTTCATAACTTGTACTCTTCTCCAAGTATAATTAGAATGATCAAGTCAAGGAGGATGAGGTGGGCAGAGCATGTAGCGCGAATGGGGGAGACGCGGAATGCGTATAGGATACTGGTGGGAAAGCCAGAAGGAAAGAGACCACTGGGAAGACCAAGGCGTAGGTGGGTGGACAATATTAGAATGGATCTTAGCGAGATAGGATGGGATGGTATGGATTGGATAGATCTGGCTCAGGATAGGGACAAGTGGAGGGCTCTTGTGAACACTGTAATGAATCTTCGGGTTCCATAAAATGCTGGGAAATTCTTGAGTAGCTGCAGAATTGGCGGCTCCTCCAGAAGGGCTCAGCTCCATGAGTAAGTAAGTAAGTAAGTAAGTAAGTAAGTAAGTAAGTAAGTAAGTAAGTAGTGAATACATCATTGCCAAGGTAGCAAGTGTAAACACGTTCCCATGACAACGCGTATGTAAACAGTTACTGCGGATATGAAATACAGAACTCTTTTATGGAGGTGCGTTCTCTCCCAGCCGCGCGGCGAATATAGCAGGGCACTAGAGCAGGAGTGGATTCAGCCAGCCAGCCAGCCAGTCAGTCAGTGAGCCAGCCAGCCAGAGAGTTGAGAGTTTCAGAGGATTGAGAATAGACTAATAGGCAGACGTGAAGAATTCATTTTGTGTGTTATAGTTTCAGTAATCCTCAGAATCTTATAATTAAGTGTAGTTCTGTGTAGTTCACTTTGTAAGTAGGAGCCTGGATAGCGACGAACTACGGGCTGGATGACCGAGGGGTATGAGTTCGAGTCCCGGTAATGTCAAGAATTTACTCTTCTCCACGTCGTCCAGACCGACTCTGGGGTCCACCCAACTTCCTATCCAATGGGTACCAGGGGCTCTTTCCCCGGGGGTAAAGCGGCCGGGGCATGAAGCTGACTACTCCCCTTCAGCTAGTGCCGAGGTCAAGAAAAATCTTAATTAATTAAGCACATGGACAACTTTACAGGTACCTTTTAGGACTGTGAATATTCAATAAATCAATTGACCAATCCAAACCCGTCAACACGTGACAGTATATTAGGGCACCGTCACTCGGTCGGCATGTCCAGACACGTTGAACTGTACCCTTAACAAGTCCACAAAGTGTGATAATATCGCTCCTGTCTTGTCACGTCACTCATGTTTGCTGTAGCTGCAGCTCCTTTGCATAGCTACTTCCCGATCTGTTCCTGATTGGTGCTCCACTTACTTGTTGAACGGGGATGTATTTGGGAAGGAAGGAGCGGAGGGTCGCTCGACCGCCTCCGTGGTCTAGTGGTTAGAGTTCCTGGCTACAGGTTCAGAGGTCCCGGGTTCGATTCCCGGCGCTACCAGATTTTTCTGAGAAGCAAGAAGCACGAAGATCGGCTTCACGACCATAGCAACGTGGAAGCGACACAGCTTCTTGACAACGAGAGGGATAGCCAAGAAGCACGAAGATCGGCTTCACGACCACAGCAACGTGGAAGCGTTACAGCTTCTTGACAGCGAGAGGATAGCCAAGAAGCACGAAGATCGGCTTCACGACCACAGCAACGTGGAAGCGACAAAACTTCTTGACAACGAGAGGATAGCCAAGAAGCACGAAGATCGGCTTCACGACCACAGCAACGTGGAAGCGACAAAACTTCTTGACAACGAGAGGATAGCCAAGAAGCACGAAGATCGGCTTCACGACCACAGCAACGTGGAAGCGACAAAACTTCTTGACAACGAGAGGATAGCCAAGAAGCACGAAGATCGGCTTCACGACCACAGCAACGTGGAAGCGACAAAACTTCTTGACAACGAGAGGATAGCCAAGAAGCACCAAGATCGGCTTCACGACCAAAGCAACGTGGAAGCGACACAGCTTCTTGACAACGAGAGGATAGACAAGAAGCACGAAGATCGGCTTCACGACCACAGCAACGTGGAAGCGACAAAACTTCTTGACAGCGAGAGGATAGCCAAGAAGCACGAAGATCGGCTTCACGACCACAGCAACGTGGAAGCGTTACAGCTTCTTGACAACGAGAGGACAGCGAGAAGGCTCAAGAGACTCAAGCCGTTTGAACTAGTCTAGTGCAAGTGTAAGTGCGCGTTAGTGTAAATAGTGAAGTGGGTGCGACAACAATGTGCTCAAGACACCAGATGCTGGGCGCAGTCTCAGAGTTTAGTTCTACCAGTATTTAAAACGGGGCACGTGATAGCGTAGTTGGTTGAGGCACTATGCTGCAAGCCAGAAGTTCGCGGGTTCAATTACCGATGAGGTCACTGGATTTTTCAATTGACCTAAGCCTTCCAGCCGCACTATGGCCCTGGGTTAGACTCACCCTCTAACAGAAATGAGTACCAGGAATGTTCTTGGGGGATAAAAGGCGGCCGGTGCATAAGTGCGGTCAACCTTACCGCCATCTTTTAGCCGATTGTCTACATAATGTGGGAACCTCAACGTCTCACAACTCTGTGGGCCTTCAGTGCCTGTTACAGGGATAGCTTTACCTTTACTTTACGTTTTAGTAGTAGTTTAAGCGAGAAGGGAAATGCTCGTTAGTCTCGAAATAGTTGCATTGTTAGGACGTTATAAAGAGCTGTGCGGGCGCTAGTGAGGGCACGCACGTGTATTTAGGAACAGATATTCAGGAAGCTGAGAACATGAAAGTGCCTCAAAGTATCCAGATTGTAAGTTTCGCCGTCGTAGTATTTCTGAGAAGTCAAAGTCAAAGTCACATTGCGACTAACGGACAGTCAGTCAGTAAGTCTTGGTGTCGAGCCCCACAGATACTTATTACCATTAACAGTTACGGTCTTGTTTCTATGGGGCGCCCTCTCCGACGAGAGGACAGGTCTGCCTTTTGTATGTGCTGCTGGCCCTTGCCAGTGCAGTCTTTCTCGGGTCTGAGTCCCTTGGGACTCGAGACCATATTTTACTGTTTCAGATTTGAGACTTCTCTTTTCGTCGCCTCCTACGACTCTCAGGGTCACGGTGGAGGTATTTTTGAAGCAAATTCTTCATACTTTCCTTTGATATGACACGGACCGCACAGAAAACGAAGCCACCAATAATTCTTCGTTGCTGCGAGGACGTGTTTGCAGAGCCGTTGCCTAGTAACGCTAGGCGAATACACAGTCTAGAGTAGGAAATTTCTGCTGGTCTGGCCAGCACAGCGATTGTTGGTTCCGAGTCCCACGGGACTCATGACAATATTTTGCTCTCTGACGGCTCTGGGAGCCTTAATGCCACCGCTTCGGTGGTACGTATACAAAAATTGGGGATATACAGACAGATCCACGAACTCTCCTTTGATACGACACGGGCCGTATAGAAAATAAGGCGTCCAAAATGTCCTATATTGTTTCTTGTGTTCATTACCGTGGGCACGCATATACCGATCCGTTGGCCAACAATGATAGGAGGATGCACAGTCAGTTACACCGAATGATGACAGAGATCCATGAAGCACGCCGCCGAGATTGGCTAACGCGCCATAATACGAGTATACATACCAAGTTTCACAGAGAATGGTTCAGGCATTCAGCAGTTGATAGGGGGGATTCACAGACACACAGGCAGTATATTCATAGCGATTCCATAAACCTACTTTTATATTTGGCCTACTAGTGGGAATCTTTTTTTATTGTGGAAAAAATTATTGTTAATACAGAAAGGCCTAGGCAATGCCCATCCGGCCTTCTGTAGCACATTCTTATAAACATGCTATTCTATTACAATTTCTGAGAAGTACTAATCGGCTGCTTTACGTTCATACGACACGGACCGCATAGAAAACGACGCGACCAGCAATCATATGTTTCATGTATTCATTGCCGCGAGAACGTGTTCAGCGGCAGGAGGGATACAAATTTAGACACAAAGACTGGTGGGAGGGATTTATGAAATACTCCTTTGAGATGGGCTCAGGTGTCATGATGTGCGTACCACGTTTCATAAATATTAGTTGAGGCAATTAACAGTCGATGGGGGGATACAATGACACACAGACAGCATGAAGATCGCATAAGCCTACTTTCCTTATTTTGAAAGAATGAAAGTGGACTTCTGCGATCTTCATGCTGTGTCCCCCCTCATTTCAACTTCTGAATGGCTGAGCCAGTCTTTATGAAGCTCGGTATGCACATCATGACACCTGAGCCCCCCTCAACGGCGAGTACAGTCTGTGTATGTAGCCGTCCTGGTGTTGCTAGAGAAGTGCTATATAAAAAAGTTACCACTGTAACGAATACACACATAATAGAAGAATTGTTGGACGCGTCGTTTCCTACGCGGTCCGTGTCGTATCAAAGTGAAGTAGGCAATTAGTTCTTCCCAGAACTTATTTTTCAAAATAAGATAAATAGGCTAAAAATCGGAGGGACTGGGATGTAACTGCGCATGTTAACTTCTGCTCTTTGCGGTTACTTAACTGGGCGAATGTGTGAGTGGCATAAGGAACTAACTACAAGAAGCTGCATCCTTCTGGAGAAGCTGCCAGTCGCTCCACTTCTCAGGGGATTTCCCAAGGTTCAGCGGAGCATGAAGAAGGTTGGTTCTAGTGCATGTCTCATCCACAGACACAAGGTGGGCCACAAAATCATGACGACAGTTCCCAGCATCACTGCGCAATCCACAAGCTGTTGGTGCATACTACAGGAGGGGTCCAAAAATGTTCTCATTCTTTGTTAGGCAGTATCTTTGGAACAAGATGACATGTAGTTACAATTCTTGCGCGGTAGTGTAGTGTAATGTTTTCTCAACAGATGGCGAAGGTCACATGAGTCACGTGAGTGTCGTGTGGCGTGCGCGCTGCGAGCAGAAGACTGCAGCAACAATGGCTGGAAGATTGTTCTTTGAGCAAGGCAAGGCTGTAGTGAGGTGGTACTGGAAGTACGAAAACATTAAAGAGCAACGACAATGGCTGAATGAGTTTGGAACTCAGCCACCAACACGTCGAACAATTGCCCGTATTCGGGATAAATTTGAAGCCGACGGTACTATTCATGATGTGCATAAGCAAAGATCTTTTCTTCTTTGAAGGTACCGTAACTGGTCAGGTGTATCTCGATATGCTTCAGACATCGATTTTCCCTGCCATTCGAGAGCTGTTTCGAGATGAGAGATTTTACCTACAACAAATGGTGCTCCACCTCACTACTACCATCGAGATGTCAGGGCGTACTTGGATGACACTACACCAGAACGATGGGTAGGTCGAAGAGGTGCTACTGAGTACCCATCACGGTCTCCAGACCTAACACCTCTCGACTTCTACCAATGGGGAACCTTGACACTGAACGCGCTACGTGTGCAGCCATCACACCGGACACACTGACAGCCGTAGTTCGCTCAGCAGTTCGGCGGCATCGACACTGTTTAGCCGCTGATGGACGTCACTCCGAACACATACAATGACTCTCTCTCTCTCTCCGCGCAAGAATTGTAACTACATGTCATTTTGTTCCAACGATACTATCAAAAAGTGAGTACATATTTTTGGACCCCTCTCTATGAGGATACTAAATAAAGGCGGGTTTACACTGGGGCAACTTAAAGTAACCTAGTTACCCTCCTCGGGCGTCCATGTTTGCCGTCCAATTTATCAAGCAGCATGCGGCCAGGAGCAACCGTTGCCGCATGCGACCGACCCCATTTATATCCAGAGCGACTGGTTGCTTCAATTTTTACGTCCTCGTCCTTTGAAAGTCCTCTTTTTGGTGCGTCAACCTCAAGAAGGAAACTCAATGAAGGGAAGTGCACCCACTGATCACCTTTGGCGGATCCGCTCTTCCTTCGATACCCGTGGAAGGTCGTACCCTTTTCTTTCGCTTCCTTCACCGAACATTCAAACTTCGTGGCTAATTCCTCCCACGGCTTCAACTTCTTCCGATTGTCTTTATAACTGGGATCCCGCAAGTCCCACAGAATGCTCCTTTCGCGGTACTCTTCGATAAGACACTTGGCTTTATCCGTGTCCCAACTTATCACGCCGCATGCGCGTAGGCAACTGAATGCGCTTGCGCTACCCACTACCTGCAAGCGAGCAACTTCGCGGCCGGTTGCCAATGGTTGCCTCAGTGTAAACCCGCCATAAGTCTTTCGGTACTGTAGGGAAGCCCAAACATTTGGGCCCTACAGCAACAAATGGGAGCTACTTTACGAAGAAGTTAAGAGATGATAAGTGATTCTTAGTACTCACTTCCGAATATTATATCTCCCCATGTGCTCTCTGAAACGTAAAGATTAAAGAAGTTTTGGGAAGAACTAGCATAGCAATTACTCCTTGGATGGGGGATCAGCCTGTCGCAAGGAATCTACCTATACACAGAACAACATAAAGAGAAGATAAATTCACACAATACAGACATCCATGCCTTGAGTGGAATGCGAACCCACGAACTCGGCTTTCCAGCGGGCGAAGACATTTCATGCCTTAGACGGCGCGGCCACTATAATCGGCCTTTTAACTATATAACTCCGAGAAATATTATAAAGATTTTACCGTTCCGTCATATTGTGTGTACCAGTGAACGTACAAGTCTGGGCTCTTCCTAATTACCCGGCTGACTGTGAAGGTGAAGGCTGCTCGTATGACGTAAAATGAGCAAAAACCACAGTTTAGGTCATTTATTTCTTGTATTTCTATCTCGATACAACCTTGCCGGACAGATGGATTGGGTGAGGTAGCGTTCACCGTACCTCACAGCCATGGACTTCTTTTTGCAGGGATGGGCACGCGGTAGCGCAGTTTGTTGAGGCACTGTGCTGCAAGCCGAAAGTCGTGGGATGGAATTCCGATGAGGTCACTGGATTTTTCAATTGACCTAATCCTTCCAGCCGCATTATGGCCCTGGGGTCGACTCAGCCTCTAACAGAAATGAGCACCGGGAATATTCTTGGTGGTAAAGCGCGGCCGGCGCGTAGGGCTGACAACCTTACCGCCATCTATGAGCCGATTGTCTAGAAAATGTGGGACCCTCAACATCTCACAACCCTGTGGGCCTCCAAGGCCTGTTACAGGGTACCTTAACTTTACTATTACATTTGTTATTGCTTCAGTGCCATGGTCTCTTGTTCCGGAGATGGTCACGCAATGCATAACCACGCAAGCGAGCCAGCTCCGTTCAGACTGTACTATCGGAGGAACCCCGACGGCTTATTTGGTTCAAGGACAAAGTTCAGGCTGAACTGCCAGATTACCAATAGAGACGGCAACTGTGGCTCCACTTCGAGACAGGTTCTAAGCCCTTGTAATCTTGTAACTGGTAGAGGTCTTCTCCGGGGTAAGACGGGTGGATCGTGAAGCTGACAACTATATTCCTTATGACAAGATGGAAAGGCCCGATCGGTGCAGCCAAAAAGTTTGGCCTGGGGAAGAATTTTCGGCGTTGTAATGAAGTTGGGGGAGGGGGGGTAGGTGGAGGTGCGAGCAAATTGCAGCTAGCTCCCACGTGTAGTGCCGACTATAGGTTAAGCTAAGGTTGTTCCTATGCTTAAATAATTAAGCACTAGGCCATAAAGATAAATGGTGGAAAGAGACCACTAGGAAGACCCACATGTAGATGGGAGGATATTAAAATGAATGTTGGAGAAATAGGATCAGATGGTACGGACTGGATTCATCTGGCTCAGGATAGGGACAAGTGGAAGGCTGTTGTGAACAAGGTAATGAACCTTCGGGTTCCATAAAATGTTTGGAAATTATTGAGTAGCTGCGCGACTGGTAGCTTCTCAAGAAGGACTCAGATCCAAGGAGTTAGTGATGAACACACAGGCTCCAGGCAACTCGCCAAGCCATGCCGAAACGCGGAGTTATGGTCTAGGACCAATCCGCGCAGAAAAAGAATATCACACCGTGTAGTCCAGTAGAAGTTAGCTGACGTTTCGGAGGGATGTACTGCCACCATCTTCAGGGTCACTCTTCGATACTGAATTTGGAGACAGCACTTTTCCTCAACAACATTGGTAAATTGCTATCAGATTTCAGGGCTAATTATACTGACGGCAGTTTTTCATAGTGACGCCGTGAGATCTTTAGATCCCTCAAGAGAGAATATGTCGGGTGTAAGTCGACTGCGTGGAGCCTGGCGAACTTGCAGCCTTCTTCACGGTCAGTCTGATAATTAGGAGGAGGCCAGACCTAACGTTATAGTGGCGGAACCCAGACTTGTCCGTTCTGTTACGCACAATGTGGTTAAAAAGCTGATCACAGTGGCCGCGACGTCTAAGGCATGAACTGTTTCGCCCGCTCGAATTCCACTCAAAGCATGGATGTCTGTATTGTATTTATCCTCTATTTATGTTGTTCTGTGTGTAGGTAGATGCCTTGCGATGGGCTGATCCCCCATCAAAGGAGTCCTACCGACTGTGTATAGCAGCCCTGTCCAAGGCGGCGCCCGTGGTATATTTTTCTGGCGCCCTCCGTAACCACCTATAATTGAGCCGATTTTTAATATTAATTCAAATTGTAAGACAAGAGACATTTTTGAACGTCTGAGTACTGTTAAATATTTTCGAATTTTTTTTATTATTATTGTTTATTATTATTATTATTAGTAATAGTAGTAGAAGTGCTAGTAGTAGTAGTAGTAGTAGTAGTAGTAGAAGTGCTAGTAGTAATAGTAGCAGTAGTACTAGTAGTAGTGTGTGGTGGCGCCCGCAGCTCCATAGGCATCAGTGATTTGTGCCCGAGTACATAAGAACGTTGGACAGCGCTGGTGTATAGGATGAAGGCCCAACAAAGGGCTGTAGAGCCGTAATATAATAATAATAATAATCATGTGAACATGAGGATATAACGGTGTTATGGAACCAAGGCGTACAAACAGACAGAGGGGTTCTGGCAAACAGGCCAGACATAATAATTAAAAACAAGCAAAAGAAAATTTGCATACTTATAGATGTATCAGTACCATCGGACAGGAATGTAGTACAAAAAGAAGCAGAGAAGAAATTAAAATATAAAAATTTAAGCATCGAAATTCAGCGAATGTGGAACATGAAATGTTTTGTGATACGAGTAATTATTGGAGCCACGGGTACAGTTACGAGAGGGTTGAGAAAATATTGGGAACTAATTCCTGGAAAGCACTCCATAGATTCACTGCAAAAAACAGCTATCCTGGGAACATCTCTGTCGTGACCCAAGATGGTGGCGGGTCGACTGAATTATGTTGGCCGAGCGGTAGCGAAATAATTCAGTGTTGGTATTGGTCAGTTGGCTGCTGGAGCGGGTATTCCAACCACAAAGAGCAAATACTCACTACAGATAATAGAGGATTTATTGATTCTTAGTGTATATTACATGCAAGCGCTGGTGGACGTAAGCCTGGCCAGCCTTCTTGTAGCCCAACCCAGACAAAATGCGCCCTCCAACTTTCCTCTTCTTCTTGAAACCTATCTAGAACTAACTTTCAGCCCAATGTCCCGAGACATGAACCCTCACGCAGATCAGATTACACCAGCTGCTGTTGAAGGATAGGTTCCAGACGAAACACTCCAGGACCCCACTAATTTATGGAATGGCAAGGGTAGATATAACATTTTTTCTTTGAGGAAGCAGGTCAACCTCTTGACGTGCTGTAAATTTAGTAGAGGGCATGACCCAAGACATCAGACTCAAGTTCCTAAAATTAAAAGGGGTTGCGAACATCACAACACCTCCCCCCTTAAGATGGAAACATTTGCAAAAACAGGTGCTAATGTTTCCCAACACAAATATAGGCTATATATACTACAGATTACAGAAACATAAATCTACCATCTACGTTTACAGGTCTTACGCACCCCTGAGTGGGTGTTTACCATTGGTACTGGATCCAATTCTGTCATCTCAAGGCTTGTTGCAGCTGGGAGCGATCGCAGGCTCTGACTGCGAGTCTCCTGGTCAAGAAATCTATCTGTTATATTTTCATCTGATGATTTGAGTTCTCTTTGATTTATGACCGTTTGGCGTATACAGATTCTGCCACAACAGTCATCGTCCAAAAGCCTTTTCAACAAGTTACACTTTTTACAGAAACAACAACAGATTAATAACATCATGACTACCATAGTTGTTATTCCCAGGTAGGAAAGGAATTTCAAATGATCAATTTTATGGTCTCTGTTCAGTTCAGCTTCATTTTGAATTATTAATTGTTCTACCTGGTCAACAGAGTGACTAGCGTATTTAAACGCATTTGAATGACCTAAAATATTTTTCAATGGTACGTCAGGTATGAATTTCATTGTATCGAGCTTTACTCTGGATCCTAAATGCTCACAGCAATCATAATGCAGTGTTACACTGGGAATAAAATCCTTATCGGTTCTGTTACTCGTGAAACTCATTTGGGTCTGTAATTTTGTGTTTAGCCCTAAGGCATCGCATCTGCCAAACATTGACAATACACCTGTACCTTGTAGAATTATGTCACTGGGTTCTAAATCGTTACACAGAATTGTCACCCTTTCCTTGTGTGACGTGGCAAATATCCACTTATTATGAGTAAGGGGTAACCAGGTTACATCATCAAGAGAAATGATTTTCCTTTTGCAGTCTAACGGAATTCTTGTAGTGGGCTCTAACAACCTGACCTCGCATTCCTGGTGAACATGTGTGGATTTTACAGGGAATGTCTGTTTACATACACGCCAGTCTGGCGAAATAACCTTACACTCATCTAATTCTAATTCATTCAGTTTAACATACACTTGTTTCAATGTATCTATCATGAGAAAGTCCTTTTCACTTTCAATGAAAACGAAGATATTTTCACTGTTATTAACTTTCGTGGGAAATGGAATCAGTTTGTACAAATGGAACACAGCACTGTTCACTAAGGGTATCTTCAGGACGTAACCCAAAAGATTGTTATTTAGAAACACATCAATATCAATTATGTTCATCAATACATGTTCGTAAGCCACTCTTGCGGTGTTAGGAAGGGAAAGGTCACGTGGAAGGATCGAATGGGAATCCTGAAAGGCTCTTATAATATCTCCAGGGGTGATTATTTGAGGTGATAATATTCCTTTCTGTGCAAAAATAATTGCAAATAACAACGTGTCATACCCTTCCTTCAGCTGACCAATTAAATGTTCAATGATTATCATGTGTTGATTAGTTGCAATCAAAAGAGTGGTTTGCGAAAACGCTTGGTTTGTCTTCTCCACGTTTTCATTTACTTGTTTCTGCATTGTTCTAGAGTTCTCGTTAATTTGCAGTTCATTGGCTGCAATATCGACTAATGTGTAATTTACCGTCTGCAATGTGGAACGCACAACAGTCATTTGTTCCTTGGCTACCTTTAGCATTGAAAGTTGCTCGGACTCTAATTCGCTTATTTTGTTTTGGTAATAATCAGCGTCTTCACTTGACAAAGTACCAAATAAAATTTTGGAAACTGTTCCAATAAAATTAAAAACACCTCTTTTAGTTCTTTTAGCATGTGTATGCGTATTATCGGAATGAAATACCTCCTCCTCTTTATTCTTAGTAATTTCGGAAATTATGCGCCGCGTTCTATGAATTCTCAGTACGCTCTGATTCATCAGGGACAGGTCCGACTGACAGGTAGAAATGGCTTCAGGTGGCAACTCTTTACACATTGCTCCAGTCTGAGCGACAAAATCTACAAGCGTATTGTAAGTCGTCTCCAATTTCGATATGTTTACATACGTTACAAGCTTCCATTCTGAAGTGTATAGTTGCACCTGACCTATGTGATCATAGTACAGTCCGGGCGTGTCCTCATAGTTCTTGACTGTGAAGTCTACTGCGACGACGGCGACGCACGTCGCGCTCAAAATCAACAGCGTCTCGAGTCGCATGTCAAGCTGAAATTAAATGAAAAGCTTCAGTCTGTTGCTGTGCACTTTGAAGGTTCGTCTTTTTGTACCTGAACGTAATACGCAATTTACACCTGTGACTTCGACCACGGTGTACGGTCCTATCCACGGGGAAGAAAGTTTCTTAGAGCGACCTCGTCTGACATGTTGCTGTAGCAGAAGTACAAGATCACCTTCGCGGAACGTAACCGTATTTTCCTTCTGGTCATAATATCTTTTAGACACTTCCTTCGAGTTTAGTAGCGCCTTCCGCGCTACCTCATGGCTGTACTGTAGCCTCTCCTTTAAGCTGCTCACGAAGTCTTCTCTCTCGTCGTAGCTAGAGCAACTGGGACGGCGTTGTAGCAGTCCTGGCATCGAAGGCTTTCCTCCGAAAACCAACTCGAATGGACAGTATTTAGTGCTCGTATGGGGAGTCGTATTATAAACGAATGCTGCCGTTGGCAACAGTGTATCCCAATCATTCTGCTCGTGGCATATAAAATGACGCAGATATTCTGTAATTACTGCGTGCGATCTTTCGACACTGCCATTGCTCTGAGGCCTAAATGGAGTTGTATTAACTCTCGAAATTCTTAAAAGTTTGCATAAGTGCCGCATTACTTCTCCGGTGAAATTCGAGGCGCAGTCTGTGAGAATCGAACCCGGCGATCCGAACACAGTGATTACATTGTCGACTAGCGCTCTCGCTATCGTTACGGCTTCTTGATTTGGAAGCGCAATGGCTACCAGGTACTTGGATAGCTGGTCCTGGCATGTGAGAATGTACTTGTTCCCTTGTTCCGTTAAAGGCAGGGGACCCATGCAGTCCAAGCTAATCTTTTCAAAAGGGGCATACGGAGTGTCAGTAACCTCCATTGCCATCTTCGTGTAGGGAACTGTGTGCTTATTCCTCTGGCACGATGCACATTTCCTTACATAATTTTCTATGTCCCTTCGCATATTTGGCCAACTTACGTAGGGTTTCAGCCGTTCATATGTTCTTGAGATTCCCGTGTGCCCACCTATAAGAGATTCATGGTATTCTCTTATAATACTTTCTTTCTCGGAATCCGAGGGTTCGCTAAAGTTCCCAGAATATTCGGAACCGACTGTCTCATTTTTTTCGTTTGTAGCGGACCCTGCCAACTTTTGACCCCTCGATTCTGCTTCCTTGTCACCGCCCTCACTAGCATCTGCTTTGTGTATGCGAGACAAGAAATCGGCATGCGATATTGTTTTACCTGACCGGTAATGTATCGTGAAGTCATACTCTTCAAGTTTAATTCGCCATCTTAATAAACGTGAACTAGGATCCTTGACATGGAACACCCATTTAAGTGGCTTGTGGTCAGTTACAATGTTGAAATGTCTACCTAATACATATGGTCGAAACTGTTTTACAGCCCATATAATGGCGGCCATTTCTCGGTCTGTTGTGCTATAATTTCTTTCGGACTTATTAAACGTCCTGCTAGCATATGCTATCGGGAGGTCTTTTCCTATTTCTCCCTGGCTCAGTACACAACCGGCGGCGTCGCCTGAAGCATCGGCGGTAATAATAAACGGTCGCGAAAAATCCGGATATTGTAAGATAGGAGCCGTAACCAACAGCTCTTTCAGAGTCTGGAAGGCGTTCTGCTGTGGTTCCTTCCAGTCGTATACCGCGTCCTTCTTCAATAACTCATACAGAGGTTTTGCCACCCTACTGTAGTTGTGAATGAAACGTCTGTAATACGAGGAGAGCCCTAAAAATCCCTTCAGTTCTTTAACTGTCTTGGGTTCGGGGAAGTTTCGCACTGCCTCCGTCTTTCTAGGATCCGGCCTTAGCCCCTCGTCAGTGGCGACGTGACCAAGGAATTGAACCTCGGCCCTCAAGAACTCACACTTGAATGGCTCAATCTTCAATTTGCTTTCGCGGAATCTCTGAAATAGTTCCCTCAATCTCTCATTGTGAGATTCCAGCGAATCTGCTGTAATAATAACATCATCCATATAGCAAAAACACCTTAACCCGTTCATTCCGGCGAGTACGGAATTCATAAGAGATTGAAATGTAGACGGCGCGGATTTCAGGCCCATGGGGAGACGAACAAATTCAAAATGACCCGCGGGTGTACTGAAAGCAGTTTTCGCGCGGTCCTTCTCTGCTAGTTCAACCTGATAATACCCCGAGGCAAGGTCAACTGTAGAGAAATATTTTGCTTTACCCAGCTGATCCAAAATATCAGTGATGTTCGGCAGCGGGTAAGCATCTCCGACTGTCCATTCATTCAGTTTCCTGAAATCAATCACTACGCGCCATTTTACCTTTCCTGAGGCATCTGCCTTTTTCGGCACTAACAACAATGGGCTATTGAAAGCGCTTCTGGAGGGCGCTATAATTCCGTCATCCAATAACTTGTTAATCTGCCTATTTACTTCCTCCTTGTGAGCTTCCGGTAATCGGTAAGGTCGAACGTTTATCGCTCTGTTTTCATCCAAGGCTGGAGTGGGAATTGAATGTTTAATTAGGTCAGTGTGCGACAGTTTATCCCCTTCCAAGTAAAAGATATCATGGAAATCCTCGCAGATTTCCAGAATAGATTTCTTGTTACTCTCTGCCATGTGGTCTGTCCTAATTAGTTCTCTGACCCGTTTCTTGCGAGATAACACACTTTCGTTATTATCATGAATTTGGGAATTGATTTTTCGCACACTGATTTGTTCACTCCACTTCGTGGCAGTGAGCGTCAAATCCCTTATCTCCATGGCTTCCTCTGTGGAATTCAGAATGCTCACTATAGCCTTATTTCTGTTGACTTGCGACAGGGAACTGGCTACATACACACCTGGATAAATTTCTTGTTTATCCACAATTCCTAGTCCGGTATCCAAGTCAACTGTAACCGCTGCGATTGTCTCCGTTCGCGGTTTCAAAATGATAGGCTCGTCGTTTCTCCGACAAAAGTTATAACGGTGCCCGTTAATATCCACATATCCTTCCCTGTTGTTGATTACCGAATCCTTCAGGATATCTCGGCCTATTAAGCCATCTTCTGTCAACTGTATTTCCTCAGGCGCTACCTGGAATTTATACGTGCGATCATGGAGGGTTAAGTTCACGCTCCCAAGTGTGTTAATCGAACCTACTGTTATTCCGGCAATTTCATATTGCTTATCTGTATGAATGGGAACATCATCTGGTATCAACCCTCGCTTTATCACGGATATTTGTGCCCCCGTGTCGACTAACATCCTCAATGGTTGATCTATGCCAGCCACGGTAATGAGAATACTACCATCATGGTTTTCCTCAGTTTCACACCCTGTGGCGCAAACCCGTTCGCTATCGCTGTTCACGCGCATTTCACGTGAGGTCGTTTTGACCTGTAAATCCTCACCTTCGGAGTTGAAAACTCCATTCGATGCACTGGTTTTACCACAGGCACTCTCAGTGCTGGCGGAATTACTAACTTCTACAAATTTCCGTTTCTTTTCGTCTAATCTACTGACATTCTGATCGGCATAGCTGCCACTCATAGCCCCGAGGACGAGCTCCTCTTCCCGGCCTTCAGTCGACCTTCGACAAGGCGGATCACAACCAACGGCCGACCGTGGTCGTGGTTTGGCTAAATTAACATACATATCTGAACCTAAGTCAGTTAGATTATCGGCGTCTGGAAACTCACGGCAACTGTTTGTCTTGGCAAACACATTCCGTTTGTTTCCCGCTACTATCGCAAACTTCCCATCTGCGCGTTCTCTAGCTCTGCGGTTTTCATTTCCAGAAAAGTTTCCATGTCGCTTTTTCTTTTTCCAACATGTATATGCGACATGACCTGGCATATTACAAAAATTACAAACTTTCTCTGCAGGAGCTGCCACTTTCACCTCTTTCGATCTGCCAGTCAGGAAGCATTGTGATTCCCTATGACCGAAACGTCGGCAGTTATTGCAACGCACATCCTTACTTCGGTCATTGTACTGAGATACGCTATGTACCTTTTCTTTAGCAGAAAGTAATGCGCTTTCTTCCTCAGTACCTATCTCAGCGGCTTCTGTAATATGTGTAGGGTTCCTAGCACGAACTACGGTCTGTATTCGTTCATTCGCTAGCCCCTGTATGAAACATGCCTTTCCTAACTGTGATACCAACTTTGTGATACCGCACATTTCAGATGAAGTCGCGCCTTCTATAGCCGCGTCTCTGAAATCTGAACTCAATTGGTCAAGCCTACTGCACCATGCAGCTACTGTTTCATGCTTGGCTTGTCGGGCATTGAACATGGCGCAAGCGTAAAAATCTAATGTTCTCCTAGTAGCATAATGCTCCTTCAAAATGGCCTTAACACTAGCCCAATCATCGGCATCTTGCCGAACAAGTAATTTTGCCTTCGCCTCGCCTGTTATACGCGTGCGTACATACTTGTAAAATAAATCATATTTATCTGGGTTAATTAGCCCAAAAGCTGCATCGACGTTTTCGCAAAACTCTTTCAATTTGCGTTTGTCGCCGCTAAACGGTTCAGCTACCAATTTGAAAGCATCACTGACACTTATATATTCGTCAGCCATTTTTTTTTTCAGATATACAGACGTGGACAGGAGGAACAGGTGAGCAAGAGTGACTTACCTTGTGCACTAGATTGCTCCCGCCTCCAATGGTTGTCTTCACGCCTCGCTTGCCTCTCAAGCGAAGCTGGACACACCCTCTGGCAACGCAGACTCGGATGCCGACTATTGGCCAGTCTAACGGCGTCACGTCTACAACAGCTCAGTACCTCCACCGGACAGGCACCTATTTGCCCGCGTCCTGGAATGACGTCCCGTTCTTGGAATCGCCCTGGTACCGCACAGCAATGGGAAACCACCTTCGTCGGATAGACGCCTTCTTGGAAGCGTCGTAAACCGGCGTCCTCGCGTCGGAAATCGTCCTGGTGATGACTTCCTTCGGGAATGGCCCACTCTCTTAATCACGTACACCAGTTGCCAGTCCTCCACTCTGCTAATGTCGATAGCGCGCTTGGTCGCTACCGGTCATCTTGCTGGTCGTGCTCAAAGGGTTTTTCCTCTATCTGTATTGGTTAAAATCTGCAGAATTCTTTCACTTCACCGATTTGCAACTACACGTAGAATTCTTACACTTCACGAATTTGCAACTACACATAGAATTCTCACACTTCACAAATTTGCAACTACACGCAGAATTCTTTCATTTCACAGATTTGCAACCCCACACCTGACACCAGATTTTTCTCTCCTCTGTCGTGACCCAAGATGGTGGCGGGTCGACTGAATTATGTTGGCCGAGCGGTAGCGTAATAATTCAGTGATGGTGATGGTCAGTTGGCTGCTGGAGCGGGTATTCCAACCACAAAGAGCAAATACTCACTACAGATAATAGAGGATTTATTGATTCTTAGTGATATTACATACAAGCGCTGGTGGACGCAAGCCTGACCAGCCTTCCCAAAGCCCCAACCCAGACAAAATGCACCCTTCAACTTCCCTCTGTTTCTTAAAACCTATCTAAAACTAAACTTTCAGTCCAGTGTCTCGAGACATGAACCCTCACGCAGCTCAGATTACGCCAGCTGGTGTTAAAAGATAGGTCCCAGACGAAACACTCCAGGACCCCCCTAATCTATGGAATGGCAAGGGTAAATATAACAATTTTTTGTTGAGGTAGCAGGTCAACCTCTTAACGTTCTGTAAATTTAGTAGGGGGCATGACCCAAGACATCAGACTCAAGTTCCTAAAATTAAAGATTTTAAAAAAGGGTTGCGAACCCCGCAACACAAGAGCCTTCCACTGGTCCCTAACTTCAGATAGATCAATCCAGTCCATACCACCCCATCCTCTCTAAGATTCATTTTAATATTGTCCATCCACCTACATCTTCGTCTTATTAGTGGTCTCTTTCCTTCTGGCTTTCCCATCAATATCCTACATGCATTTCTCTTCGCCCCCATTCGTGCTACATGACCTGCCCATCTTACCCTCCTTGACTTGATCATTCTAATTATACTTGGAGAAGCGTACAAGTTATGAAGCTCCTCAATATGCAGTTTTCTCCAACCTCCTGTCACTTCATCCCTCTTCGGTCCAAATATTCTCCTCAACACCCTGTTCTCAAACACCCTCAGTCTATGTTCCTCCCATAATGTCAGAGACCAAGTTTCACACCCATACAGAACCACAGGCAAAATTATAGTTTTGTATACTTTAATTTTTATGTTTAGACAACAGACGAGAAGACAAAAGGTTCTGGACTGAATGGTAGCAAGCATTACCCGAGTTCAATCGCCTCTTAATTTCCTCCTGAATCAGGTTTCGATCTGTTATCGTCGCTCCCAAATATCTGAACTGTGCCTGTCTTTATGTCATGATTTTGCCCTGCATTTTGGTGACGAGACAGCAACATATACTTAGTTTTCTCTGTGTTTATTTCTAGACCAACCTCTTTACTTGCGTCAATTAAAGTTTGTGTGTTTTTCTTGATGGTATCTACATTATCACCCAGTAGATTCACATCATCGGCATAGACCAGCAGCTGATGTGTCCCATTTAATTTCAGTCCCACCTGGTTTCCCTGGACCTTCCTGATGGCATGTTCTAAAGCAAAGTTGAAAAGCAGTGGCGATAAAGCATGTCCTTGTTTTAGACCATTCTGGATAGGAAATGTGTCAGACAAATGTTAATCTATGAGGGCTTTACTATACGAGTACGTTTCATTTAAACACATTTTAATAAGCTTAACTAGTTTCATGGCTACCGCAAACTCTTATCAGAATATTGTACAATTTTTCCATCCTAACTGATGTACTGTCTCATTGTACTCTGCTGTATCTGACGAATGCAAAGGATCTGAGCTGTAGTTGATCTCTCTCTTTTTTTTTTTTTCATGGCACTACAGCCCCAGTGGGCCTAGGCCTACCTCCATGAACTTCTCCGTTCACTTCGGTTTTTCTAGATCTTACACATTCGGTGGGACTCCTTGGGCGGGTGATCAGCTCGTCGCAAGGCCTCTACCTGTACACAAATACAGAAAAACGCACACAAAGATCCATGCCCTGAGTGGGATTCGAACTCACGATCCCGGCTTCCGAGCGGGCGAAGACCGTGCATGCCTTAGACCACTCGGCTACCATGACCGGCAGTCGATCTCTTAGCCGCCTCTAATTATAGACACTTTTAATCGTGTGTTTAAATTTTGATCTGGAGTTTGGAAGTCTTTTGTGGGGTGTGGAGCCAGAGACCTGAGCGCAAGGCAGTTTCTGTCACCGCAAGTCGGGTTCAGAGTTGTCTACCGGTCGAAGTGGAGGCTGATGACTTCCGGATGTGGAAGTGCGTTAGTTACGATGACATGACGTTCGTTAGTTAGAGGAATAGCAATGCATACATTCGATGTAAGGGCGAGGACCTCCGTTCGAATCCAGCCAAGTAGCAATGGGGAACTGGTGTTAGCGTCGGACGGCACTTCTTGGAGGGCTGGTGCGTCTCTGGTACAAGTCATCTCGCGAGGACTTTTTGTTAACTTCACAAGTCAACGGACGTGTTTGGCTACTTCAGCAAATTCTTTTTGTGATAAATTAATACCCATGTAATGGTTAAATTGACGCGAGGCAGAAGTCGAGTACAGCATTACGCCCCATCGCTTCTGCGAATTAAGTGATTCAGTGTTAAGCTGAATAAACATATTTACATCGAAGTGAGTCATTGTGGTTTGTTGCATGGTGTATGACCGGTGTGTTTCCCAGTTAATGCGGCCCTTGAGGCAGGTTAAAACCTTTATCTAGATACCTAACCTAATCAACCCCATATTCACAATAACCTACCCATCAAACTGCTCATCAGCTCCTCAGATAACGCCGCCCAAGCAGGAGGTTACGTCGAGACCCACACTGATGGGCCCCAATAATTCGTCCACATACGGGCTGAAGCTTGAGCGAAGGATATTGGAGTTGACAGGAGCAATATCCCCCCGATAAATACTAAGGTCAGTTTTATCATTCCTTTTGTGAACTGGCACAATAATAGACTATAATAGACTCCTTCCACTGATCAGGCAATTTTCCTTATGCCAAATAGAAATAATTAGCTTATGGGTCTTAGAACGTAATATTTCGCCTCCTGCTTGAATAAGTTCTGCCGGGATCTGATCACTACCTGGTGATTTATACCTTTTCAATTTTGCAATAGCACTTTCAACCTCAAAAGGGATAGGATCAAGTACTAATGGCTCAGCTGTATGGATTTCTGTCTGGCTAACAGCACTGACCCTATGTGCATTCAATAACAGAGTAGTTCCTCCACCTATTCAAAATGTTGTGGGAATCTGCAAGCAGATCACCATTCTCATCCTTCACTAAGTTACTGCTAGGCTGATAACCCCTTTTAAAGTCATTTATTCCTCTATACAGGTCTCTCATGTTCTTGTTCTTACTGTTCATTGCAAGCTCATCAATTTTGTCATTCAGATATTCCCTCTTTTTGTTCCTGAAATGCCTGCTGGTTTCACGCCTTATATTGTTCAGATTATCGCCATTTAACTCGCTTGGATCCTGTAACCATTGCAATTAGGCCTGCTTTCTTTGATCTAATGATTTTGAGCATCCTTTTTCAAGCCATGGTGTATGCGTCAATTCATATTAACCTAGACCATTGACCAGTATTTTTATATAATAAAGGTAAAGATCACCCTGCAACAGGCCCCGGAAGCCCATAGGGTTGTGAGACGCCGAGGCTCCCACATTTTCTAGACAGTCGGCTTACAGATGGGGGTGAGATTGTCAGCCATACGCGCCGGCCGCCCTTTACCCCCAGGAAGATTCCTGGTACTCATTTCTGTTAGAGGCTGAGTCGACCCCAGGGCCATAGTTCAGCTGAAAGGACTAGATGAATTGAAAAATCCAATGACCTCATCGGGATTCCTTAGGCTTTTAGCATAGTGCGTCAGCCAACTGCGCTACCGAGCGCTCCCGTGATGTCCACGTTCTCTCAGTCTATATGTTCCTTTATACCCGAAACTTTTCTTTTGTCGTCTGCCTCATTTAGTTTCTTGGGACTGACGTGTATGTTTCTGTGTCAAGGTTCGCGTTTATAACTCGGATCTTATTTTGTGCTGCTGTTGACAGCTGCCAGACATTTATAGTTCCTGTTTTATAATTCTGTTGCCAGGAAACAGATTGTAAAGACTAATGGAAATTGACTGAGAAGTTTCAATGTTAAATCAGCAAGTGTTACGACCTGTAAGTGGTCAATAAATCTAATTTAAAAAAAAAACTGAACCCCATTTAAAGTTACTAATACAAGTGACGATATTTTCAGACCATAATTGATATTGTAATCTTCAAACCGGTTTTTGTGTTGCTTGAATAACATGTTAGCGCCTCTGTGATCAGAGTTCCTGGCTACAGACCCAGAGATCCTGTGTTCATTTCCCGGCGCTACTAGATTTTCTGAGAAGTAGTGGGTCTGGAAGGGGATCCACTCAGCCTCGTGAGGGAAATTTAGGAGCTCTTTCAAGGAAATAGCGGCTCCGGTCTAGAAAACCGAAATTAACGGCCGTGGGGATTCGTTGCGCTGACTACGTAACACCCTCTATCCGCCAAATTTGGTACTAACTTCGCCGACAAGCGGCAGTCGTTCGGTCGGTATAGTTCGGTTTAGGTTTCTGCAAATTAATGTTGATGAAATTAATACAATGTCAGTGGACATGAATTTTAATTTAAGAAAAACTTATAAACAGGGATCTATAAAATGTGTGGCCACAAAAGTCAGTGGAGAACATGCACAGAAACAGAATCGTGTTTGGGAGCCACCACTTCAGTGGAGAACATGCACAGAAACAGAATCGTGTTTGGGAGCCACCACTTCAGTGGAGAACATGCACAGAAACAGAATCGTGTTTGGGAGCCACCACTTCAGTGGAGAACATGCACAGAAACAGAATCGTGTTTGGGAGCCACCACTTCAGTGGAGAACATGCACAGAAACAGAATCGTGTTTGGGAGCCACCACTTCAGTGGAGAACATGCACAGAAACAGAATCGTGTTTGGGAGCCACCACTTCAGTGGAGAACATGCACAGAAACAGAATCGTGTTTGGGAGCCACCACTTCAGTGGAGAACATGCACAGAAACAGAATCGTGTTTGGGAGCCACCACTTCAGTGGAGAACATGCACAGAAACAGAATCGTGTTTGGGAGCCACCACTTCAGTGGAGAACATGCACAGAAACAGAATCGTGTTTGGGAGCCACCACTTCAGTGGAGAACATGCACAGAAACAGAATCGTGTTTGGGAGCCACCACTTCAGTGGAGAACATGCACAGAAACAGAATCGTGTTTGGGAGCCACCACTTCAGTGGAGAACATGCACAGAGCACAATATAATAAAGGCAGAGGAATGCCTCTCAATTTTTGTTCCTAATTTCTCCAACTTTTATATCTATGCGCTACTGTAATAGTTTCCTAGGTAGTCCATCTGTTTGCATCCGCTGTACGTATTTGAGCCATACATTTTCTCCATGATGCTGTGTGCCTAAATTATGTCTATATGTTTATGTGTGATCCGATCAATGTAATTCCCCTTGCTTCTAGGCAAATCTTCCCTCTTCAGCTAAGTCCAATGATGGCATGTTGACGACAAACGGAACTTATTCTGGATATTGTCCATCGTCACCAGATTTAAGAGGGCAGATATTCCTACTCAGCTGGGCTAGTTAACAGGAGATATTCTGGACTGCCGAATTCCTCGTCCATGTGCTCCTAATCCCTTCTTGCATTATATAAATATTCTGGTACAGCCACTGCTGTGTAGGGTCCTTCTAAAAATATGCTCCAGTTTTCGCATCCTCTCGAATTATTCTGTATGTTCATGATGCTTCCAGGTTGAGTTGTCGAGGAGAATGTTTTACGTATTTCGTTCAACACGCGCTGAACTGTTGTGATGTTCGCAACCCCTTTCAATTTTAGGAACTTGAGTCTGATGTCTTGGGTCATGCCCTCTACTAAATTTACAGCACGTCAAGAGGTTGACCTGCTTCCTCAAAGAAAAAATGTTATATCTACCCTTGCCATTCCATAAATTAGTGGGGTCCTGGAGTGTTTCGTCTGGGACCGATCCTTCAACACCAGCTGGTGTAATCTGATCTGCGTGAGGGTTCATGTCTCGAGAAATTGGGCTGCAAGTTTAGTTTTAGAGAGGTTTTAAGAAACAGAGGGAAGTTGAAGGGTGCATTTTGTCTGGGTTGGGGCTATGGGAAGGCTGGCCAGGCTTACGTCCACCAGGGCTTGTATGTAATATACACTAAGAATCAATAAATCCTCTATTATCTGTAGTGAGTATTTGCTCTTTGTGGTTGGAATACCCGCTCCAGCAGCCAACTGACCATCACCATCTCTGAATTATTACGCTACCGCTCGGCCAACATAATTCAGTCGACCCGCCACCATCTTGGGTCACGACAGAACACTGTGAATGATTTCTGGTGTTCTAAAGATATTTTTAGTGACAACACCCTTCTTATTGTTAATGACGCTTCCAGTCTTTTCATTCTTGTTAGTTAATCTGTTTGCTACAGACTGCCTTGATGCTTTTCCGCATTCAAATTTCACTCAGATTTACGCTGAAAAGTAGTAACACTAGTAGTCTGGTGAAATAACACGCTGTTCTACTGAGTGCGCCATCGTGATCACTGCGGCTTCATGACGTTGCCATTAGGAGCAGCACTTCTTCCCAAGGCCACTGCACTCAAGAACACTAAATACAGTAATATTTATTATGCAGTTAGGTAATTGTACACTCCAAACTCGAACGTGGTTTTAGAAAGGCTGTATATACTTGTCTTTTTTATTTAGCGCCTTATTTGCTGCACAAGTGCCACTGTATGCTTTTTAATTCATTGCATGTTTATCTGTCTCTGGCTCTACAGCCCTTGCTGGACATTGGCCGCTTTTTTAGTTTCGTAATTCTGTACAGGGCCACTACATACAAAGAGAATAAATGCACACAGACATCCATGCGTTGAGTGGGATTTGAAACCACGATCCAGCGTTCGAGAGAGCGAAGACGGTTCATGCCTTACACCGCGCGGCCACTGCGACCGGAGTGTGTGTATAGTTTACATAAACAAAAATATCAGAAGAAAAGCAAATGACAATAATCTCGTCTCTGAGCTTCCTTGTACGCTTCTTGCGATAGCAGAGACCTACTATTGCCCGCTTCTAAATAAAATATTTTAAGGGTTAATAAGCTAAACGTGACAACAAGAGCTCACTGCTTCAGAATGTTTCCAGGGCGCCGGATGTCATCTTATTTGTTCTAAAAATATTAATAATTGATTCCAAGGCCAATAAACACAGACAGAGAATTCGCTATTTTGTTATTTCAGTCCTCAATGCCAGTTTATATAAGAGCCCTCTGTAGGCCCTATTGGAAAATAATTTCGAAAATCACCCATTAGTTGTACGCCTCTTCATCCATCTGTCCGCAAGGATCAGCACATAAATAATCCGACTGATCTCGACGAAACTTGTTATGGTAGAATTACATTAAATTTTATAGAATCATTTCATTTTGGTTTATTTTTGTTCAGCTTAAGGGCCACTTTAGCCGGTCACGGTAGCCGAGTGGTCTAAGGCATGCACTGTCTTCGCTCGCTCGGAAGCCGGGATCGTGGGTTCGAATTCCACTCAAAGCATGGATGTTTGTGTGCGTTTTTCTGTGTTTATCGATAGGTAGAGGCCTTGCGACGAGCTGATCACTCGCCCAAGGAGTCCTACCGAATGTGTAAGATCTAGTAAACCGAAGTGAAACGGAGAGTTTCATGGAGGTAGGCCTAGGCCCAAATTGGGGCTGTAGCGCCATAGAAAAAAAGGGCCTCTTTATAGAAAGGCTGAAATAAAGCTTTTTACTTAGCGTTAAGAGTTCTTCGACTGATTTTAATGAAAGGTTGTATGTGTAGCACTTCTGTAAAACGAGTTTTACCACGTGAAAGTATATAATTTTACTTATTTCAAGACCAATATTACTTAAGGGTTAAAATGTCTAGTTAAGGACTCACCGGAGAGAAAATGTCTCAAGTAAAACTTTGGAGATATTCACAAAATATCATTCTGTATCCCAGTTCGTTGTCGCGCACGCGTCGACTCTAGGTGCCCCACAGGTAAAAATGCAGAGGATTCAAGTCCGGCGAGCGTGGAGGCCATGCAGTGTGTCCTCCTTGACCTATCCGTCGGTCATGACTAGGGCCCGGATCTTTATGCGCTAAAAACACTTAAAATATGCGATAAAAGCGGGAAAATATGCACCAAAAATTAAACAATATGCACTTAAGAAACAGGTCACTTTATTCAGACTCACCTATTTACATGTATCATTCACTGCAGAAAGTAGCATCACAATGGGCAACTGGAAGTCTTTCAGTGTTTTCTGGAGATAAACTGCGTCTATAGTCCGTCAAAATGAGTTTATAGGCTGAGAATGATCTTTCTACATCAACTGACGTATTGGACAGTATTTATACACTGGCGCCGAAGGTTCGGAACATTCATTTGGCAACGATACCCTAATTCCACTGAAGTACTGACTAATTGACTGAATCGTTTTTAGTCCTGGGTTCGATTTCAACACATTTTCTAAAGTGAATTTAATCTTCTCTCCAATTTCGCCTGGAGCGGAATTCAGTGAACAAGTTGCTTTCTGAACGAGTTGAAGTGAGTCGTGAAGGAGTACACCACAATATTCTAAGCTCTCAGTGGCTTTTTGAAACTGTAGGAAAGTGTGCATGGATAAAATTCACATCTTGATAAACAGTATCACTTCCAAACACCACTTTTGCTTCACGGATACATGCATACTCATCTTCAAGTTTCGTAACAACTTCTTTTACTTGATTGAAATTCTCCTGATAAAATGAAACTGCGGATATCCATGTCCCCCACCTAGTTAGGACAGGTTCAGGTGGCAGAGGAACCTGAGGTAGGCAATCTTTGTAGAACTGGACACGAGCTGGTGCTTTCAGAAACAGTTTTTTTTCGCACTTGCAATTAAATCGTTAACAGCTGGAAACTGTGTGGGTATTTTTTCTGCAATACGGTGTCATCCGTGTATAAGATTAGGTTAAAGTACTTGTAAGGCCTTTGCTGCTTTCAACATATAGGAAGCTGCATCTGTGAGTAATACAAGCACCTTACAACAATTATTATCATTTTCAGATGACCTTAGTAGTCGCAGAGAATCATTTACAACTCTTGCTACTGTGCTATGGTTGCTTTTCTCTAGTACTTTGCAAGCAAGAAGATGAGGGTTGCCGGGTTCGTCTCGATGTAGCTTACCAAATACGAAATTTGCTATGTATCGGCCACATAAATCGGTTGTCTCATCCACCGGTATCCAGACACAGTTCCCTCCGATGTCAGAACGGATTGACTCCAGAATAGATTCATACAGCAAAGGTAGATATTTTTTTCTAAGAGTTGATTCATCTGGGATTTTTTTAATTACACAATATTTCTCCAGAAACGATAGCAGAACTGGATTGCTGAATTTATTCCATGGAATGTTGCTGCATGCTAAAGCCTCACAAAGATCGGCTGAAAATGTATTAACAGAGGACTTGGGTTTGACCTGTGTAAGAAGTAGCTGTTGTGGTGAGCTGTTATTTATCCCCTTCTTTGCCGCAATATGTGCAGTCGTTCTTGAGTGTTGTTCAAGTTGAAATTTCTTTTCACATTTTACTTCCTTTGCGCAAACTTGACAGTACACGACGACACCGTCTGTTGAATAATCACTATATAACCGTCCTCCTCGTCGGGCCCTTTACGTTGTGCGCCACACTTTCTCTTCGTAACCGCCCTGTCTGTAAACCGTTGCGACGTCTTCGTCGGAAGCGCCTCTTCTTCAACTGCTCTCCTCACCCTCTTCTTCTGCTTCTTGTTGATGACTCCACCTACCTTTTTTTTTTATTTCTTCTTAATTTATTTTCTCAGGGTTAGGATTAAACTTCTCAGGGTTGGTAGGATTAAGTTTCTCAGGGTTGATATGATTAGCAAGGGTGAGGTTGTTGGGAGCGGTAGAGCTGAGTTCTCTGTCTCAAGGTCTTAACGGGCCACACTTAGAAAGGCAGGTAGGACACTTTTATGCAACATCACCACACTTGAATTTCAGAGGTATTATTATTACTCTTGATCAATTGCGACACTTTCATTTTACAATTTAGCAAACACTTGTTACGGTCGGATTCTTTGCTACCTTCTAAATTTAGCTCGTCCTGTTTAATACTATTATTATACTTCTAACCGTGGTTTCACACTTCACAACAGATTATTACACTTTATCATTACAGCTTGTTACTACAAAGTTATTTCTGATCTAGATAGCCCCGTATGTGACTTCACGTCTGGTCCTTTCGACCCCCGGTTTCCTACTTCACGTCTGGTCCTTTCGACCCCCAGTTTCCGACTGACTCTAAAACTGACGCTTCCTCGGACATTCAATTCCTGGCTTTCACCAGCGTCCTTGTTCTGTCACACACTCAAATTTCCGTGATTGGCCCCACGCCCAACCCCCCAAGCTGGAGGACCACCCCTTGTCGGCTGTTCGCGACTGCTTATTCAATATATCCATCCGCAACCTGAGGACGCGCCATGCCGTGGTGACAGGGATCCACATAACATGAAGCTTCATAATTTGTACTCTTCTCCAAGTATAATTAGAATGATCAATTCAAGGAGGATGAGGTGGGCAGGACATGTAGCACGAATGGGGGAGAAGAGGAATGCATATAGGATATTGGTTGGAAAGCCAGAAGGAAAGAGACCACTGGTAAGACCAAGGCTTAGGTGGGTGGACAAAATTAAATGTATCTTAGAGGGATAGGATTGAATGGTAGAGATTGGATTAATCTGGCTCATGATAGGGACCAGTGGAGGGCTCTTGTAAACGCGGTAATAAACCTTCGGGTTCCAAAAAATGCTGGGAAATTCTTGAGTAGCTGCATAATTGGCGTCTCTTCAAGAAGGGCTCAGCTCCCTGAGTAAGTAAGTAAGCGACAGGTTACCTATGAAACTGTATATTAAGTTACTTGGATTGTTACGAGTGTTGCTGATTTTTTAAATATCTGTAATATGTATTTATACAGAGTTAATTTTTTTTATTACCAATTCAATAAGAATAAGAAAGTGTTGAATGCAAAGTAACAAAACTTTACAGGCAGTTTCATAGTTGGCACAACTTCCATCAGAGGACAGTACATATATCTGTTTTCTCATACTGGAGAGTAGTAAAAATACTAAAATAGTCGCGATAATATATTTAAATTTCAGTCCAAAATATTGCGACATTTCTCTGATATATGGAACGGAATTCTTAATTCAATTTCCGCACTTGTTTTGAATGTCACATACATACATTTTATAGGTTACTTAAATAAAATACATAGTGCAAACACATTTTGTTTCCATCCTCACATACTCATTATTGGCGCCATTTTGCATTCCGCACAGAAATATCGCTTATTTGTAAATTCTTTTTTGCATCCCGTAAACAGATTGGATGTAAAAGTTAAAAAGAATGCCAATTTTCAGCTTTTCAGGTTCCCCGTTAACACACAAAACCTACACACGGTTTATTCGTATAATGTTCCCCTCGCTGAATCCATATTACATGCGAAAAGAAACAATCTGTCAGGCCATGTAAGCGTTCTTCGTTCCCTCGCAGCCCGAAACTGTCGGACATTGTGAAATTGATTTCTCTCTCTCCGACATACTGACTCGCTTCACCCTCCTTGCCAACTGACCTCGCAGAGTACGGGCGGGCGTCATCTGTTACAACGTGCGACTGCGCAACAGCTGCTCATTCACCAAACCCTACAACTGCTTCAGTTCCCAAGATAGCGCCTCAGTACACATCTTTTGGTGGCAAAGGTAGTGTGTGCCGACTTGTTCCACGGCTGTTTACTGTAGCAGCATCAGCAAGCATGTGAGTCTTCATCACATTTTGGGTTAAATTTACTGCAATGATGGTTATTACAGCGCGGACTTCAGTGTCATGACCGGTGAAAGTAAAAAAGTCTGTAACGTATTGAAACATGAAGGTTTGGCTCCCGTGGATGTGAAGGTTACCTCTGATGGCAGAGTCATTGTTAACTGGTTATGTAGCCATACCTGATTATTTGAAATCGGTTATAATTTTGTGTATTATTTACTGTTAGACCCATACATTTGCCCACGGGCTCGACAGAGCACTACGGTGTGAAGTTGTTTGGGGAGTGGAGGCAGATTTTCATGCGTTTGTAACTTCGGTTCAACACGAAAGTGAATGATCGGCTTCACACCCCAACAGTTTTACACACGGGGGAACAGCCACGGTATCCTTTGGGCCCCACAGTCTTTCTGAACGCGGTGGCAAAGAGGGATATCCCTGCGAGGACTCGAACTCCCTATATCCATTCGGAAGACAGTCACGTTACTAACTGCGTCACACCGATTCTTTTAGAACTGAAATTGTTTGGCGTAATCGTGTTTAGACAACATGAACAGTGTACTTAATTTGACAAGACCACACATCAAAGTCAATCAGGCAAGAAAGTTCGGTGTAAAGGCGATTTATCTCGTTAATAGCTTTGAAAGGCATAACTCCAGGACTAAATGAGGGGATATCTGTACTGTCTCCATATTGCATGCTTTCAGTCTGGCAATTCGACAAGAAAGATGAAGCGCCCGTACAGTAGAGACTGCCACTGTACAGCCACGATAGATGCAGCGAGGGCAAGTCGTTTTGTGTCAAGTGGTTTGAATATCAGGGGGTACATTTTTTTTCCCCCCAGTCAATAACTGTGATCCTTGAACGTTTGGAGGTTTTTTTTTTAATATTGTAACATAGATTAATTGGCGGTAGAATCCGAGAAATTCACGGTATGATTTTTTATGTTGTACATTTGTACATTGTGAGCCGGGATAGCGCAGTCAGTATAGCGACTGGCTAGGGGCTGGACGTGAGAAGCCGGGATAGCTCAGTCGGTACAGCGACTGGCTAGGGGCTGGACGTGAGGAGCCGGGATAGCGCAGTCGGTATAGCGACTGGCTACGGGCTGGACGTGAGGAGCCGGGATAGCTTAGTCGGTACAGCGACTGGCTACGGGCTGGACGTGAGGAGCCGGGGTCGCTCAGTATAGCGACTGGCTAGGG
>NW_019738969.1:348777-365449 GCF_002891405.2 Cryptotermes secundus
CTGGACGTGAGGAGCCGGGATAGCGCAGTCAGTATAGCGACTGGCTACGGGCTGGACGTGAGGAGCCGGGATAGCTCAGTCAGTATAGCGACTGGCTAGGGGCTGGACGTGAGCGACTGGCTACGGGCTGGACGTGAGGAGCCGGGATAGCGCAGTCGGTACAGCGACTGGCTAGGGGCTGGACGTGAGGAGCCGGGATAGCGTAGTCGGTATAGCGACTGCCTACGGGCTGGACAGTGGAGGGGTCAAGACCTCCAGACAGGCTCTGGGGTTCACTCAACCTCCTATGCAGTGGGTACCCGGGGCTCTTTCCCCGGGTGTAAAGCGGCGGGGGCGTGAAGCTGACCACTCACTTCCAACTAGTGCCGAGGTCAAGAAAACGTGGATCTACACATCCACTCCCCCATACGTGTTCATAGCGTAGTGTTTAATTAGTTAAGCACAGGGACAACTTTACCTTTTTTACCTTTAACAGCTCTTTGAACTACAAAGATTATATAGAGCCTAATTAGGTGGCCATGAATGACGGCAGGTAGAAATATGGAGGCGGCGGTTATTACGTATTTTAAAACAATATTTCGAAACTCGCCTATAAAGACTTCGTAAGTCAGGATAACCCGTGTGGAGTGTTACGCGTAGGAGACTGCATGTTTCTCCTAACGGTCAACAATGGATTACTTTCATGTAGGTGCCAATATATTTATTTAGATAATGTTCTTAGATCTTCCGCTAATCAGTTTATCAGGTCCGTTCAGAGAATTTGCTTCTTGAAAAGCTGATGGTCACTCATTTCGGCAAGAAATCTCGCGCCCTCACCTTTTGTGAAACCCGAATGCCCGTTAGAATTTTAAAATTTCTAGCCACTGGACTCTGTCGCGAGACAGCTAAATAAAACACATACTCACACTACCATTTTTGAACCTATTTTAATATTATCCTCTAGCTACTCATAATTAAATGGATCTTAGAGAGATAGGATAGGATGGTATTGATTGGATTGATCTGGCTTAGGATAGGACCAGTGGAGGGCTCTTGTGAACACAGTAATGAACCTTCGGGTTTCGTAAAATGCTGGGAAATTGTTGAGTAGCTTCAGAATTAGCGGCTTCTCAAGAAGGGCTCAGCTCCGTAAGTCAGTCAGTAAGTAAGTAAGTAAGTAAGTAAGTAAGTAAATCTACTCATAGGTCTCTCAAACTGATCTCTTTCCTTCAGGATTTCTGACAAAAATAATGATTGTGTTTCACATTTCTCCTCATTTTCTGCATGTCCAGTCAATGCCGTCCGTTTTGATTTCATTATCCAAATAGTTCGCCTATGTGACGATGAATAATAGCTGAGAAGGTAGCCCCACCTGAACGTGCAGGCAAAGCTATCAGCTCATCAGTGTGTGCACTGTTTTGGCTGTTGTGTTGCTGCTTCACGCTTCTTTCTTGCTTGGCTTATGCCTAGACAAGGAAGATGGAGGGAGACATGTTCCTCCGGCGGCCTACATGACGTCATATCTCAGAAGACATAACCAACGCTGTGATAACCTCACATCCTACGTAGTCTTATTGGGGTTTTATAATCTGTGGTATTGTTTGCCATGAAAGAGACAGGAAGGAAGTACAGGACAACGATATCTCGATGCATGTGCTAATTAATGGTTTATTCATTATACGAATATTGTAAAGAAGATCCAAAAGTTTGTGACGTTGGTGCATTAGCACAAATGTTATGTTTTTGGACATTATCCATCGTCCTGTTTATTTTTCAAAACAACGTTTCGGAGACTGAATCTGTCTCCGTCTTCAGGTAAAACATACTCTGTTGGGCCAAATCTATATAGCTAGTCCCTATCTCCGGAGACAGGGATACAGAATCCAGTTTCTGAAACTTTCTCTTTTGAAAAAATAAACAGGACGCCATTTTTAGATAAAGACAGGACGATGGATAATGTCCAAAAATATAATATTTATAACAATATTATGTTAGGCTTTTATATTATTTATGGTATATCTTGGATACACGTTTCAGAAACGATGCTTTTACGTCATCAGGCAAGGAGGGGTCGCTAGTTACACTAAACAGAGTATATGTTCTGTTAACGTCAAGAAGCATTAGCGAGAACAAGATAAGAAAGTGGGTTTCTCAAGCCCACAGTGATGAGGGCCGGGTGCCCGGATGGCTCCTCGTCATGAACGTCTTTGTCCTGGCCCCGTTAAACCTTACAGCAAACTCACTCATTAGACTGCAGTGGGTTGGCGGTAAATATCAGTCGAACCGACATTTTGTGCGTTCAGAAATCGAATTACAGCTCGCACTTCACAATCGGGGGGATTCCCTGATTTCTTACTCGTAAAGAAAAGTAAAGCTGTCCCTGTAACAGGCCGTGAAGGCCCATAGGGTTGTGAGACGTTGAGGGTCCCACATTATCTAGACAATCGGCTCAAAGATGGCGGTAAGGTTGTCAGCCTTACGCGCCGGCCGCCCTTTACTACCCAGGAAAAGTATTTAATTAATTCCTGGTACTCATTTCTGTTAGAGGCTGAGTGAACCCCAGGGCCACAGTGCGGCTGGAAGGATTAGGTCAATTGAAAAATTCAATTAACTGATTTTGAATCGAACCCGCGACCTTCCCACTTGTAGCGTAGTGCTTGAACAAACTGCACTACCGCAAATGCTACATCAGCTTGTCGTTCACGTGGCGTGTTATTGAAAGGCTACTGAAGCCCTTTAACTTTGAAATGGTGCATGCGCTGTGAGGAGACGGTCTTTACTTTCTGGGTCACCCACGTAGTTCGAAGTAGAGCAATATTCTTTATAAAATATTTTAAAGTATAAGATATGAAATGATGGCTGACCTTGAGTTAGCTGAACCCAGCCTTCGAGGCTGCAAGATGAAATTTTGGATGTGAGCCAAGTGTTGCAAAAACCATATCGCTCGACTGACCGCCGAGGATAGCTGCCTGCACTTTCCATGCCGTGTTTATTAGTGCATGCAGACTAATTGAGGGAAAACGAAGAGAGCGAGTCTTCAAGTACGAACAGCGAAGACTGAGTCATGTAGACGGAGCATTTCGGTTGGTCAAGGTGTCAGTGCTGCTAGCGTGAATCTAACGGGGAAC
Source organism: Cryptotermes secundus (assembly GCF_002891405.2). Taxonomy (NCBI): domain Eukaryota; kingdom Metazoa; phylum Arthropoda; class Insecta; order Blattodea; family Kalotermitidae; genus Cryptotermes; species Cryptotermes secundus. The sequence continues at coordinate 351,885 of NW_019738969.1, forward strand.
CACCTGGACGCAAATGACACGTGTTATCAGTAAGATCCGTGTTAAATAAGTTATAACTGATGCACCATCAGGAATAAGAGCATATATTCTCCTAATGACCAGTCGGTTTAGAAACAAACATAGATAAGGATTAATACTTAAATGAACAAGATACGAGGCTAAAATTAGCAGCGTTATCTTTGTTTTCCTTGAACATGTTCGATTTTTAGGATTGTAAAGTCTATGCCTTCAACTTATGTTCGCATCCATTTCTTCCACGACATGTATTTCTTTTAATTACTTATTCATTTTTTTAGTTTTTTTGGCCTAAAGAAACGAAACTCCTTGGTTTTAGTCCGCAAGCGAACTATACCGACCGACCGAGCTACTGCCGCTTGTCGGCGAGGTTAGTGGCAACTTTAGCGGATAGAGGGTGTCACGTGGTCAGCGCAACCGAATCCCCACGGCCGTTAATCTCGGGTTTCTAGACCGGAGCCGCTATTTCCATGAAATAGCTCCGAGTGGACCCCGTTCCAGACCCACTACTTCTCAGAAAATCTGGTAGCGCCGGGAATCGAACCCGGACCTCTGGATCTGTAGCCAGGAACTCTGACCACTAGACCCCTTAGCCTAATCTCCTAATATTGAAAAAATAAAAATAGGCTTATGAGACCATCTTCATGTCTGTGTATGTCCCTCTATTAACTTTCGAATGCCTAAACAAACAAATATTAATGAAACTTGATATGTACGAGTATGTCACGACTCCTAACCCCATTTCAATGGCGTCAATCATAAATCTCATCGGTAATACCAACAATACAGCCTCTCAAATTTCTGAAGCCAAACCTTAATATTGCTAGAAGGACTGCGTCAATCTTCGTGAAACTTAATATGTATATCATACCACATGAAGCTATTCCAAGTCCCTTCGATCAGTAGTACCAATATTACAGCCTCTCAAATTGTTGCGGTAATAATCATTATGTTAATTATATGCCTGGACCGATCGTCATGAAAACCGGTACTTGTACTGTATCATGCCACCTGACTCCATTTCAACGGCGCACTTCATAAATTCCTGCTATGTTTAATAGCATCATTATAGCCTTTCAAGTTGTTGAGGCAAAATCTTATGTTACTTGAACGCCTTTGCCGGTGTTCATAAAATTTGGTACGTACATCATGCCAAATGAAGCTATCTCAACGGCGTACTTCGCAAATCCCTTCGATCATAGGTACCAACATTACAGCCATTCAAATTGCTGAGGAAGAACGTTATGTTACTTGAACGCCTGTACCAATCTTCATGAGTCCTGGTGTGTACATCATGCCACCTGAGCCCATCTCACCGGCGCACTTAAAATACCTTTATATATCAGTAATACCAACTTTGCAGTCATTCAGATAGTTGAGGTGAAACCTTAATATTATTTTAACACCTGCACCAAACTTCATGGAACTTGCTACGTATATCATTCCACCTGAGGGCATCTCAGCGGTGTACTCCATAAAACTCTCCCATCAGTAATACCGACAATGCAGCCTACCTAATTGTATTGTTTTATTGACTTAATTACGCATGCGTACTAAAGATTTCTTTCTGCTTGCCTTATCAGACCATAAAATTACAATGAAAGGAAAGTAGGCATTACTTCTTCCCCGAACTTCTGTCTTCTTTTCGCTACAGTTCTGAGACGATTGGAAAGGTAATGCAAGAAGTGTTTTCTATGTGGCCCGTGCCATGCCCTTTGCTAGGCAAGGGGTCGCTAAACACATTCCCGCAGAAGCAAACGGGCGGCACAGTAGGACATTATTGCTAGGCAACGGCGCGTTAAACAGGCTTTGTCAGCAATACAGGATGTATTTTCTATGGATCCGCCTCGAGTCTATAAGTAGTCAGCCAGAGAACTGACAGAGAGAACGAGAATTGAGCGAGTCTTAGGCAGTCATTGGCTTGAGCTGTTGTAACTGGTTGTGATTAAGCGAGACTGTACAAGAAGGTGTTAATAAGTCTATTCATCCATTCTAGAACCCGTCATTATTAGTCACGGAGCCATAAATCCTTGACAGTATTTATGCTAATAAATAAACAGTAATATATTTCAGCATCCCGTTGCATTGAGGTATACGATGGGGTACCCAAAAGAAACCGAACTAATTTTTGGGGAGGGCAGAGCTTTTGTAGTACCGCGTTTTGCCGCTATGACCGCATAGAGCTAACATTCCTGAGTCGATAAGCCGACTACCGTTGCTTCAGAAGGTAAGGCCGAGTTTCGGCAGAGTTTATAGTGACAACTGTTTTGTGTGATCGTCGTTTTTGCAATGGCTGATTTTCGTGAACAGCGTGCGGCGGTGAAATTCTGCTTTTTGCTCGGGAAAAGTGGAACAGAAACTCTTGAAATGTTAAAAACGGCGTACAAGGACGATGCTATGGGGAAAACTCAAGTGTTTGAGTGGTTTTCCCGTTTCAAAAATGGTGAAATGTCAATTGATGACAAACCTCGTTCTGGTCGTCCTTCCACGGCCCGAACACATGAAAATGTTGAAAAAATTCGTGAAATCATCAAGGAAGATCGACGACGGACCATTGAAGAAATTGTGGAGCTGTCGGGAGTGACTTGGAGCTCAGCGGCCAGATTTGTGGCAGTCGGGTGACTGGTTTTTCCATCATGACAATGCCCCTGCTCACACAGCCCTGTCTGTACGACAATTCTTGACCAAAAATAGTATGATCCCTGTTCCTCACCCTCCATACTCACCCGACCTTGCCCCGTGCGACTTTTTTTTTGTTTCCTCGAATGAAAAGAGACATGAAAGGAAAAAACGACGGAGGCGCTGTCAAGCATCTCAAAAGACGAATTTAGACAATGTTTTGAAAAATGGAATAAAAGACTAGACAAGTGTATTAGTGTAAGTGGAGAGTACTTTGAAGGGGATTGAAGGTTTGTGCTTAAAATTTGAATAAATAAGTTTAAAAAAAAATAAGTTCAGTTTCTTTTGGGTACCCCCTCGTAACTTACAGCCTTGTTTTCAGTCTATAGTGCAACAATATTAATTTAACAACATTAATCCTTGTACATCCGGTTTAGAAAATTGAGATTAACGGCCGCGGGGATGCGTGAAACCATCTATCCGCTAAAGTTGGCACTAACTTCGCCTACAAGCGGCGGTCGCTCGGTCATAGTTCGCTTGCGAACTCCAGGCCACGGAGTTTTTGTTTGTAATCCTTATACAAGGAACACAAAGCAACACCAGATACATGCAAGTAAGCGAGCGGCACATCCAATGGGAAACGAAAACAGCGCAATATATGAGATATGAAGAAAATCATCCTACAAAATCATAATTAAAAGAGTTAATAATAAAAACGACGTTACCTAATGAATATTATTTGACCAAGCGCACAGTGCAGTAGACTCCTTTAAAGAATGTGTTGCCCGAAGATGGCCCTATGCGGCTGAGACATGTAGCACGAACTCTCAATGTACATATATTCTAATAATTTTAATGACATGTTCAACATTTAACGAATTAAGTGTGAATAAATATTCTTAAATCAATACTGTTTCATTAGAGACGGAAAAGCTAATAAATCAAATTAAAACTAGGAAACACAGAAGCCATGTTAGGTGGGTCCCTGTCCCGCGGCATGGCGCGTCCTCAGATTGCGGATGGAGGAGACGCCCTCCAGGTATGGAGGGAAGTTGCGAATATACTGAATAAGTAGTCGCGGACAGCCGACAAGGGGTGGACCTCCAGCTTGGGGGTTGGGCGTGGTCTAACAACTCCTCACCGTGAAAAATCATTATGTTACGAAATTGAACAGAAAGTCTCGGACCTGGGCTGATTCCTTGGATAAATGACCTAAGCTAATGAAAATAGATATGAGATTTGGCACTTGGAATGTATGAAGTTTGTATAGGGCAGGTTCGCTCAGGGCAGTGGCAGAAGAAATCGTAAAATATAAGTTAGATTTAGCGGGAGTACAGGAGGTCAGATGGGATGGAGGTGGCTTCGCACCAGCAGGAGAATATACATTTTTCTGTAGAAAGGGGAATGAAAATCATGAATTAGGTAAAGATTTTTTCGTACATAAGAGAATCGTATCAGCAGTTAAGAGGGTAGAGTTCGTTAGTGATAGGATATCATATATAATACTAAAAGGTCGCTGGTGTGATATCATTGTTATGAATGTTCACGCCCCAACAGAAGATAAAATTGATGACATAAAGGATAGATTCCATGAAGAACTAGATCATGTATTTGATAAATTCCCGAAGTACCCTATGAAAATTTTGTTAGGAGATTTCAATGCCAAAGTAGGGAGGGAAGACATTTTCAAACCAACGATTGGGAATGAGAGTTTGCATGAGATTAGTTATGATAATGGAGTTAGTGTAGTAAACTTTGCCAAATCAAAAAATCTTACTATTAAAAGTAAAATGTTCCCACATCGTAACATCCATAAATTTACTTGGACATCTCCTGATGGGAAGATACACAATCAAATAGACCATATTTTGACAGACAGGAGACGGCACTCAAGTAGACTTGATGTCCAATCATTCAGGGCAGCAGATTGTGAGACTTACCACTACCTGGTGGTGGCAAAGGTTAGGGAAAGACTGGCAGTGAGCAAAGAAACAAAACAGAAAGTTCATATGGAGAGGTTCAATCTCAAGAAATTAAATGAGGTAGACGGTAAAGAGCAGTATCGTGTTGAAATCTCAAACAGGTTTGCGGCTGTGGAAAACTTGGAAACTGAGGTTTATGTTAATAAAACTTGGGAAACTATTAGAGAGAATATAAAAATGTCTGCCAAAGAGAGTCTAGGTAATTATGAACCGACGAAGCATGAGCCTTGGTTCGCTGAAGGATGCTCACAATTATTAGATCAAAGAAGGCAGGCCAAATTGCAATGGTTACAGGATCCAAGCGAGTTAAATGGGGATAATCTGAACAATATAAGACGTGAAACCCACAGGCATTTCAGGAACAAAAAGAGGGAATATCTGAAAACCAAAATTGATGAGCTTGCAAGGAACAGTAAGAACAAGAACATTAGAGACCTGTTCAGAGGAATAAATGACTTTAAGAGGGGTTACCAGCCTCGCAGTAACTTAGTGAAGGATGAGAATGGTGATCTGCTTGCAGATTCCCACAACATTTTGAACACGTGGAGGAACTACTGCTCTCAGTTATTGAATGTACATAGGGTCAGTGATGTTAGGCAGACAGAAATCGATACAGCTGAGCCGTTAGTACCTGACCCTAGCCCTTTTGAGGTTGAAAGTGCTATTGCAAAATTGAAACGGTATAAAATCGCCAGGTAGTCATCAAATTCCGACAGAACTTATTCAAGCAGGAGGCGAAATACTAGGTTCTAAGATCCACAATCTAATTCTATTTGGCATAAGAAAAAGTTGCCTGATCAGTGGAAGGAGTCTATTATTGTACCAGTTCACGAGAATGGTGATAAAACTGACTGTAGTAATTACTGGGGAATATCACTGCTATCAACTTCGTATACAATTTTGTCCAATATTCTTCTTTCAAGGTTAAGTCTACATATAGATGAAATTATTGGGGATCATCAGTGTGGGTTTCGACGTAACAGATCAATTACAGATCAGATCAGATCTTTTTCATTCGTCCCATATTGGAGAAAAAATGGGAGTATGATGAGACAGTACATCAGCTATTCATAGACTTCACGAAAGCCTATGATTCAGTTAGGAGGGAAGTATTGTACAATGTTCTGATAGTGTTTTGGATAGCCATGAAACTAGTTAGGTTGATTAAAAACTGTTTAAGCGAAACGTATAATAAAGTCCGTGTAGGTAAACATTTGTCTGATAAGTGTCCTATCCAGAATGGGCTAAAACAAGGAGATGCTTTATCGCCACTCCTTTTCAACTTTGCCTTAGGATATGCCATTAGGAAGGTCCAGGGAAACCAGGTGGGACTGAAATTAAACGGGACACATCAGCTGTTGGTCTACGCCGATGATGTGAATCTACTGGGTGATAATGTAGATACCATAAAGAAAAACACACAAACTTTAATTGACGCAAATAAAGAGGTTGGTCTAGAAGTAAACAGAGAGAAAACTAAGTATATGTTACTGTCTCGTCACCAAAATGCAGGGCAAAATCATGATATGAAGATAGGAAACAGATATTTTGAAAATGTGGCACAGTTCAGATATTTGGGAACAACGAAAACAGATCGAAACCTGATTCAGGAGGAAATTAAGAGGCGATTGGATTCGGGTAATGCTTGTTACCATTCAGTCCAGAACCTTTCGTCTTCTCGTCTGCTGTTTAAAAACATTAGAATCAGAACATACAAAACTATAATTTTGCCTGTGGTTGTCTGGGTGTGAAACTTGGTCTCTGACATTAAAGAAAGAACACAGACTGAGGGTGTTGAGGAGAATATTTGGACCGAAGAGAGATGAAGTGACAGGAGGTTGGAGAAAACTGCATAATGAGGAGATTCATAATTTGTAATCTTCTCCAAGTATAATTAGAATCATCAAGTCAAGGAGGATGAGGTAGGCAGGACATGTAGCACGAATGGGGGAGACGAGGAATGCGTATAGGATATTGGTGGGAAAGCCAGAAGGAAAGAGACCACTGAGAAGACCAAGGCGTAGGTGAGTGGACAATATTAGAATGGATCTCAGAGAGATAGGATGAGATGGTATGGATTGGATAGATCTGGCTCAGGATAGGGACCAGTGGAGGGCTCTTGTGAATACGGTAATGAACCTTCGGGTTCCATAAAATGTTGGGAAATTCTTGAGTAGCTGCAGAATTGGCGGCTCCTCCAGAAGGGCTCAGCTCCATGAGTAAGTAAGTAGGTAATGTAACACAGAAGACACTAGCCTATGTTCCTTCATGTAACAATATCTAGATATATTGCGGGCAGCCCTGCACGGCAGGCACACCTTCTGCAGCGTGTTTATAAAGGTCCACGTGTTGCCAGTTGAGCAACTCTGAAGTCCGTCGGTACATGTTTCTGAAAGGTGAATTAATGGAGGCGTCGGAGTCTGTGGCTATATGCGCCTTGATCCAACTAAACTAGTATATATATATTTTTATTAATTAAAGACTGGGCAACCCAGAACTTAATTACATTTAAAACTAGTTTGATAACGATTAATTTTTTCTAAACCTATATTACGTGTGCCGGTCACGGTAGCCGAGCGGTCTAAGACATGCACTGTCTTCGCTCGCTCGGAAGCCGGGATCGTGGGTTCGAATCCCACTCAGGGCATGGATGTTTGTGTGCATTTTTCTGTGTTTGTGTACAGGTAGAGGCCTTGCGACGAGCTGATCACCCGCCCAAGGAGTCCTACCGAATGTGTAAGATCTAGTAAAACCGAAGTGAACGGAGAGTTTCATGGCGGTAGGCCTAGGCCCATGAGGGCTGTAGCGCCAATGAAAAAATATGCTACGTAAATTAAAACTAAGTCACTTCCACTGAATTACTTAGTACTTTAACATTTAACTACGAGTTGTTCGAACGGTTTCTTCTGTTTGAGTCGATTAATGATATTGGTCACGTTGAGAAGTCTGATTGACATGGTTTTGGAGTCTCTAAACCAGTACATACTTAAACAAAACTGAACACTGAAATGGGACGACAGATATTCTGCTGAGAACACAATATGGGGCAACAACGAAGGCACAGTTGCTCTAAGAGGAGTGTAAAATACGGTAAAATAAATTTGTACGAGTATTCCTGAATCATTGATTGGAAGTGTGACTGTGGAAACAGCTTAATTTAGATCAATGTTTCGGTATGACGTCACAAACCCTCGTGGAAATGAAGCCTAAGGTATATTACGAGTAGAGTCCGCGCCATAGCTCAAGCGGTTAGTCGCTGGCTTCCCACTGCTGCGGCCCGGGTTCCAGCCTGGGTCTGGTCATGTGGGATTTGTAGTGGACAAAGTGGCGTTGGGGCAGGTTTTCTCCGAGTACTTCGGTTTCCCCTGCCAATCTTCATTCCACCAATTGCTTCACAATCACCCTCACCTATCATCTGGGGCTGTTACGATAGGCCAGAAGTGGCGCAATAATAATAATAAAAAGTAAATAATACATTACGAGTACAATCTCTTAAAATTGCGCTTCACGCGCCATGAAACTGCAAGGCTCGTCGTTCTTTGATATAACATGGCATTCCCGTAGGATGTGAGAAGACAAAGCGGTGCCAGGTCTGACATGAGAGTGTGCCCAATCAGAAGGCTGCAGCACTTATTGTGGTATCCTATGTGACATCCTTTCGCCTTGCCAGGAAGAGAAGAGACCTTGCTGATTATTATCGCCTGTGGCCTCATGGCAAAGGAGCCAATGTGGCCATGTATCCACAATATTACCGTGGACATTTCTGTTGTACTCGTGTTGGACATTCAGAGTGGAACAGCGGCAAGGATTGGCCGAACGGGTGTGTAATTATGGAAACTCTGCGAGATGCATGAAAGTAGATACTTAAAAGGACACAGGGATTTGGACCAATGCCACTTTCAAGGGTTTTAAAATTTTCTGGGCCCCAAGTTTTATGTGTAAGTACATACACTCAGTTCTCGATTATCCGGGATAATGGTGAGGATGGAAATCACGAGTAATCGAAAACCCGGTTAAGACACATTTTATTAAAAGTAGTACTGTAATACTGTACCTTCATAATACTATAGGCCTACCTGTATTTAAATTTATTCAACCTCATTGTTATGTCATCTCATGGCCTATTTAATACTTTTTTTTACATTACACTGAAGTATGAATTAGTTATTTCAATCACAGTGTTCAACAACATCCAACACTTTTTACGAATATTCACACTTAACACTTAAAAAAATTAATATTGTCGTTTGCTTTTTCGCGGCATTTTCCTTTTTGCGGATATCCGTACGAAGCCTACGTAATGTTAGCTTGTCACTTAATAAACTGTTCTCTTCACTCTCAAGATAGTCTAGTAAGGATTCCAAATGATTAAGAGCAGCACCATGTGAAAATTTCTTACTAGCGGCACTGTCCACCTCTTCCTCATTTCACTTTCTTCCCGCTTTTCTGGCTGCACCCCCACTGAACTTACGGTTTCGTCACTGCTTAACATTTCGAAGCCCGGCTCACACGAGTTTCTGTTGAATACTTAACACAACACGCTTCCTTTTACACCCTGACATTTTGCTAACGCACTTGAAGATCGATACAAAGAGACTAACTGGAGCGGTGTATCTGTCCTTGAAACTTTCCACAAATCCTTGCATTCTTTCACCCCTACCCTAGAACATCGTGTTAGCATAACGGGACCAAAAATGCAGAGCTCGGTTCACACTAGTGCGAAAATAGTGTTACAACTCACCATGTGAAACAAAAGTGAATGAATATTAAACAACATATAATCCTCAAAAAAGCCCCGGTAGCCCCGGTTAAGCCGCAAACCGGTTTATCCGCCCCCGGATAATCGAGAGTTGAGTGTAGTTTCAAATCTCCATTGAATCGTGAAGTGCCTTAAGAAGGAGTGACTGCCTGACAGAAACACCCAGCATTTCTGTGGCTCTCCTCAGCCAGTGTCTGATGTTCCGTCTTATGCAACAATTTTTTTGTCGCTTTAAAGTTACTAAATATACAGAATGCGTCTTTTAAACTTATTTAAAAACCACATTGTCCACTACATGTTTCGACCATCACTGGTCATCATCAGGTGTTTTAAAATTGTCATGTAGATACTTATGTGCTTGCGTTTTTTCTTCTACTGTAGGATGTGAAGCTGCCATGTATGTTCGCCTTAACTCCCGCAGATGCTTTATGTTGTGTTGATCCTGATGTGTCCGGAGATAGGGACTAGCTCTGTCGACTAGACTTTTTGCTTGAGTCCAGTCTTCAAAGGGTTATGTTAAATAGAAACAGGACTATGGATAATGTCCAAAAAGTAAAATAAATTGGATTGTTTCTTATTTGCTTTTTTATTTAATACAATTTTCTTAACAGGAAAAGTATGGAATAAGGTGGTCGTGGCCTACTTTAAGGTTCTATTACAGAAACTGCCTAGACGGACTGAGGAAGGCTAGGAAAATATTCTTGTATCTGACTTTGAGGCTACCAGAAAACTAGGCAGAACAGCTGACCTCTCAATATCGACGTTACTTTCATTTGCCTGGAGGGACTGACATGCGCGACGACGAATCTGACCTAGGAGGAGGCCTTCAGGGCTTGAATCGAGGCAGATTTCGCCTCGAGGGACGCGCATAGTCAAACTAATGCCGCATTTCTTTGCTGATTACACGCAATTAAATGTTTCTCTTCTGACACAGCCATTGCTCGGAGGTCCCATGAGATGAAGAAACCGGCGTCATCTTCAAACGGAAAACAAGTAGCACGCGTTTGATAAACTAGCAGCCACCGCCCCAGAATGAATCATGATGCGTTTCAAGCCCAAACAGTAACATTTTTCGCGTCTTCAAACCGCATTTCTCTGGGGGGGGGNAAGAGCCCTCTGTACACTTTTAATATGAGTTCGAATGGGTGAGGCTATTACTTAAAAAATAACGTAAAGGAGGGAAGTTCTTGTTTTGGCCGTGAATCCAACCCCGTGTGTCCAGCCAGTAGCCAGTCACTACGGAGTGACCTACCCCGGAACAATTTCCATTGTGGAAAATTCGCTCAAAGCAAGAACTGTGGGGTGACAACAGCCGGTATTTGCTAAGCAGTGGCCCGTAAACAATTACACTGTGACAGAGAAACGATGTTTTCTATGCGGTCCGTGCCAAGATGTTCCAAGCAGGACAAGTTAGGATTTCCATTTAGTTAGATAACCGCTGGGGTTCAGTTGTGAGCTGTTGCTGACAGAAGCTGGTAGCTGAGGCCGAGGATATTTCGGGAGACCAGAGGAAGAGGAACGTCCGCCGTTGGAAGCCGCAACCATGCAACGGTTGGTGGAGACTGTAACAGACTGAGAAGACCTGTTGTTTCCTATAGTGATTTGTGAAGCGTGTAGAACAGTGACAGCATAGTCCTTACGTGTAAGAGTTCGGTAAATCCGATTACCACTCCACACGCCGTCAATAGCCATAAAGATCGTGAAAACTGGTGTCAGAAGTGGGATAAGTTTATTGGAATGTTTGAACTATTAGACTGAAGACTGCATCGGATAATAGGATCGACAGCCTACAAAAATGAAAGAAATGAAGGAGCAAATGATGGAACATCTGGTCGCTATCTTGAAAGCGTTCGAGGGCAAGCTTCATGGATATGACCACCAAGGCAAGACAAGCTAACCATGAGGAGTTGATGACCATGATGGAAGCCAGCTAAGAAATAGAAGCTCTGAAGGATGCCAACCTTGAACAGATGAAGGCCCGCCTAGGTGCGACGGAAGCAGAAGTTAAGATTGGTCTGGAAGGAATAAAGGCCACGGAGCCAGACGTCGCAGTGGAGACTATTGGAGCACTGGAGGGCCGATCTGGAGACCAGAGACCGGCCGGGGGATACTGGAACCCTCTGAAAAGGCGGACATAGGCGGACCTAGGACGATGATGTACGAGGAACCCCTAAAGGACGGACGCTCATGAAGAGACGTTGGGTACAGCCGCTACCGAGCAACGGCTAGTGAAGACGTGACTGGATACTTGTGAACTGTAAAGTGTAGTCACGCCCTGTGCCGAAGAGTCCAATGAATCCGGTCAACAATCCAAATCCTATCTATAGTCACTCTGTCACATGACAATATTGTAATCATGTAACTGATAATTGCGATATTATTAAGTTATGGTAAAGGTACTCCCTCTAAATTGTGATATTTCTTTTCCTTGGCACTACAGCCCCAGTGGGCCTAGGCCTACCTCCATGAACTTCTCCGTTCACTTCGGTTTTTTCTAGATCTTACACATACGGTAGGACTCCTTGGGCGGATGATCAGCTAGTCGCAAGGCCTCTACCTGTATACAAACACAGAAAAACGCACACACACAAACTGAACATCCATGCCCTGAGCGGGATTCGAACCCACGATCCCTGTTTCTAAGCGAGTGAAGACAGTACATGCCTTAGACCGCTCGGCTACCGTGACCGGCTGTGATATTATTAAAGTGATGGAATCATGAAGGAGGTCATTGGTGGTGAATGAGAAATACAAGAACCTCGAAGCAGAAACACTTAGGGAACGTAGCAGAAGATAGAATGATGAAGTTGAGATGGATGTGTGGTTGTGAGGATGTAGGGTGGAGTGGTGAGTGCCTTTAGGTTGCATGAGCTGCGAATTAGTCGAATTGTGCGGGCGAACGTATGTGGAGAATACCATCGGAACAGGACAAAGATTTCCGGTTAGAGTCAGAATCTAATGTCATGAGTTTATGGCTCTGTGACTAATAACGGGTACTGGATTGGATGACTGGACTTACTGACGCTTTCTTTTACAATGACTCTTACTTACAGTCAATTACAGGCGCTCAGAAGAAATCTGCTGCCCACTCCCGTTCTCGTCAGTTCTCTTGCAACTGCTGAACTCAACTAACTCAGCGTTCTCGTGTGTCCCACTTTATAACATCGGGAAGAACCGAATATAGATCACCACCTACAGTTCCTCTTATTATTATGTGCTTATCCGTTGCTTTGGAAAGGTTAGCGATCCGTTGTCTAGCAATGGACGTTCTGCGGTGCTTCTCTGACTGCACACTCCCGGCGTTCAGACGTCATGTCACACTCTTTTATGCCTTTCCCATGTTCAGGAAATGGTTGTTCTAAGTTAAAGGGTACTATCGTGGGCTCAACAAGGGGTTTAGTAGCCTGTGGGGAGATAAGGAATGCATACAGACTTTTTGAGTGGAAACCTCAAGGGAGGAGTTTACCACGAAGACCGAGATGACTATGGGAGGTTAACATGGATGCGGGTTGCGAGGTGTGGAGGTAGACTGCAAGATCTCAGGTTACTGGCTGTGGTGTTGCTGGTGCTAATCTGCGGGCTGTCTTCTCGGTGTCCCTGCTTTAGCCTACATCAGTGGTTCTCAAACTGTGGGGCGCGACACGCAGGGGAGCGCAGCATACTTTCCTACGGATAAAAATTAAAATTTCCTTAAATCGATTAGAAAGGTAACAAAAAATAAAAATACATATAGAAAAACTTTTGATGAGTATAGGTTTTAATTATAATGAATTTCAAAATAACTAATAATTATTCTCTTTACCGGCAATTATAAAACGCGTATGCCAGAGACAGCGCTGATAGTTCGGCAGCTGCCGCATCCTCTGAAGCCTAGACTTTTTAAAATGCTGTGTGAGGAAATGGGTGCCGAACAAACTGCTCTGTTATTTTTTAGCGATGCTCGATGGCTTTCAAGAGGCAAGGTATTAAAGAGAATGTTTAAGCTGAAGCATGAGGTGTTCTGTTTTTTAAATGGGGAAAATCACTCACTGGCAGACAGTTTCAGCAACAAGGGTTTGTTATTGAAAATGGCTTACCTCACAGATATATTTGAGAAACTAAATATCCTTAGCACTTCACTTCAAGGGAATGAGGCAACTGTACTTTCTTGGAATGACAAAGTGAAGGCATTCATGAGAAAATTATAGCTC
>NW_019738969.1:365554-449697 GCF_002891405.2 Cryptotermes secundus
ACTCATCGATATCACTAGTGATACTTCATTAAAAAGTAAATTTAAGGAATTGTCTTTGTTGGGGTTCTGGATACATATTGGTAAGGAATTCCCCACTTTGAGCCAAAAGGCATTCGAGATACTGATTCCTCTCGCAACAACTTACTTATGCGAGACAGGCTTTTCTGCTTTGGTAGCTATAAAGTCAAAGTATTGTTCAAGGCTAAACATTGCTAAAGAAGTTAGAGTGGCCATTTCTGATGTTACACCACGTTTTGATAAACTTTGTTCTCAAAAGCAGGCCCATCCATCACACTGAACTTTGACATTTAAATGTTTGATTTTCTTTGCAGAAAAAATTAAATACTTGTTAGTTAAATATCGTTTCATTTCAGTACATATTTTGGTTAATTTCAAGTGTTAAAACTAATTTCTATTGTAGGCCTAATATTGTGATACTTTAATTTTGAGAAAATAAAACTGCTAAATAGTATGGAAAAAACAAAATAAAATAAACTGAATAAATCGTCAAATATACCATGACTTCTATTTTGATAAAAAAATCAGGCTGGGGGCCTGAGAGTATTTTCTCTTGTCACTGGGGGTCAGTGGAAAGACGTTTGAGAACCACCGGCCTACATCCATTAACTGCACACTGGCCCTACACATAACTGACTATTGTTCGTCTTGTCGACACGTGGTCAGTTTCAAAGAACCGTAGTCGCAAGCAGCCGGAACCGAAAATATCCGTTCCGTATTTACGTGTGAATGAAGAGATGAAGTGTGCTGCATAAGTGGCACAAAGCAGGAATCTGCACAGGGGCCAAGTTCTGCAGTGCCTTGTGAACTGCGTGGGTCCTTTCGAAACAGTAGACCCCAGGCAATTATGGTCTTCTGGCGTCAGTCTAGTGTGAAGGTTTGCGCTTTCTCTGCAAAAAGTGCATGAAATGTGCACTAAAAAACCCAATGGAAAGTCGTGTCAGCAATTTTCTTTGAAGTATAATCTCCGAATCTCTTGAAAGGGTTTGTATTAAGTACAGTCTCTCAAGCTTAGTAACTGTCAGCTTCTCAAGTAGGACTTAACTCCACGGAATTGGATAATTAGGTAGCTCATTCATTAGTTTGATGCAGTTTTTTCAGTAAATCGCCGGGTGAATATAATTTTGGTAAAAAGCTAAGGTAAAGTTGTCTCTGTGCTCATCTAATTAAGCACAACGCCATGAAGACGTATGGGGGGAGTGGAAGTATAGATTCACATTTTCTTGACCTCCGCACAAGATGGAGGTTAGTGGTCAGCTTCACGCCCCAGCCGCTTTACCTCCGAGGAAAGAGCCCCCGTACCCATTGCACAGGGAGGTTCGGTGAATCTGAAGAGCCGGTCTGGACGAATGGGAGAGGAGAAAATTCTTGACCGTACTGGGAATCGAACTCCGACCCCTCAGGCGTCCAGCCCGTAGCCAGTCGCTATGCCGACCGCGCTCTACGGCTCCCACAATTTTGGATCGTAACTCAATTTGAATGATCAAGTCGAGAAGGATGAGGTGGGCAGGGCATGTAGCAAGAATGGGGGAGACGAGGAATGCATATAGGATACTGGTGGGAAAGCCAGAGGGAAAGAGACCAGTGCGAAGACCAAGACGTGGGTGGGGTGGACAATATTAAAATTGATCTTAGAGAGATTGGATGGGATGGTATGGATTGGATAGATCTGGCTCAGGATAGGGACCAGTGGAGGGCTCCTGTGCTGGGAAATTCTTGAGTAGCTGCAGAATTGGCGGCTCCTCCAGAAGGGCTCAGATCCATAAGTAAGTAACTCAATTTGAAATGGTTTAATTCCTCGAAAGCAGCTCACAGTACAAAAGACTGGCACATGGGAATGACACTGACTCGAAGATTTCTATTTGAAACATCCTTCGACACGCTGATTGTTAAACAAAATGCCAGTGAAACGTTCTGTGGTCGTGTCATGTAATGCATGTACGCTGTAGCGCAAAGAGCTTTGAGACAATTGGTTCGTATCTTCAGTAAATGAACGGAAGTGAAGTTCAGCTAACTTTATCACTTTGCCTTGACAAACTAAATTACTCACAATGTGTTTGGCGAGCTTACTTGTTCTGTTAAACACTAGCAGAGCTAAAGCAAGATGATTTCCGGAAGGAACGGCTAAAGCAATACGAAGTAGAGGCCGCGCCATGGCTCAGGCGGTTAGTCGCTGACTTCCCACTGCGGCGGCCCGGGTTCGATGCCGGGTCTGGTGATGTTGGATTTGTGGTGGTCAAAGTGGCGCTGGGGCAGGTTTTCTCCGAGTACTTCGGTTTCCCCTGCCAATCTTCATTCCACCAATTGCTCCACAATCACCCTCACCTATCATCTGGGGCTGGTACAAAAGGCCAGAAGTGGCTGCAATACAAGGGACTTACTAGTCTCACCCCATTGAGAATAATATACAAAAAGAAACACGAAGTAGAAATGTATGTAAAAAATTTTCTTCCAAGACGGCCTTCAGTTTGTCTTGCCACGCTCATATGATCAGCAGAGTTTTTAATCGGGAGGAAAAAAAGTCTTTCTTTTTAAGCGACTAAATTCTCCCATGAAGTTGACGTGTATGTGCTTATCGTAAAAGAAAAATGACAATACAGCAAATTTTTGTACACGTTATAAACTTCTTTACACTGCCTCTGTGGTCTAGCGGTCAGAGTTCCTGGCTACAGACCCAGAGGTTCCGGGTTCGATTCCCGGAGCTACCAGATTATCTGAGAAGTAGTGGGTCTGGAACGGGGTCCACTCAATCTCATGAGGATAATTGAGCGGCTCCGGTCTAGAAAACCGAAATTAACGGCCGTGGGGATCCGTTGCGCGGACCTCGCGACACTCTCTATCCGCTAAAGTTGGCACTAACTTCGCCGACAAGCGGCGGTCCTTCGGTTGGTATAGTTCGCTTGCGGACTAAAACCACGGATTTCATTTTTGTTATAGACCTCTTTAGATACGGGAAGTCGTCTCGCCTGGGCACGTACTGTATATTGCAGCTAGTACCGACAGAGACCGTACGTTCAATTCAAGGTTATGAGACTCTTCGACAATTCATAACCTTCTTCAGGTCGAATAACTTTTGTGAGATTTCTTGTACTCCACAAATAGGAAAATAATTAGAACTAAACAGTAAGCACGTTCCCTTTGTGAATACCAAAGCACAGACTAAAATTTTACACGTCAGAAAATATGATGCCTTTACTTTAGGAAGCATTATCATCCCTGGGCTCAGTATCACGCCACGAGACGTATGTTGGCATGGAGGTGAGCGCCACGGTTTCGCTTGAAAAGTTCGAGTGATCATCACATTTACACTGTTGAAAATAACGCCGTGGTGACTTGTGATACCATGATTTCGCTGTCAGAATCGTAGAAGTACTTTCCCAAGTTATTAATAAAATTAATTACTTATGATAAAATTATCAATCAAGTAACCGTTCACTATTAATCAAGCGTATGCCCAACAGTACACCCTATATCATAGAAAGCTAAACATAAATTAATATTATCACGTATTTTTGGGTTTGAGACTATAGACGGGGTTATAGATTGGTGAATGGGTTTATTGACCACTTGTATACACACTCGAAACTACAGTTTACAGATCACTGACACACACACTAGTGTCCTCAGTCTGTTACAGTCTCCACTAGTCGTTTCCTGGCAACGGCTTCTAACAGTAGAGTTTCTTCAGCTCCCGCAGTCAGGTCTTGTCACAGCCGCCCGTGCAGATCTCTTGTCAACTGACAGCTCGACTGACCTGTTCCCGGGCTGGCGGCCATTTCACACCAACCTCCTCGTCTTCTCTTCACAGGCTGACTGACAGCTGAACTCACGTCACTTCACTCAGCTGAACTGCTGATAACTGTAGCTCGGCTGGTGTCCTCGCTATATAATCTGGTGGAGGACCCAACAGAAAACACCGCCTCCATCAATCATTCAATTGTCATGGCAGTTGCCTAGCGATAGACTGGATATCATTTCCGCTAGAACACGTTTACCTACCTTTACAAAGCAACGGATGCTCCTTCTCGCGATCGTTGCTTAGCAACCTTACTGCACCTTGCAAAACATAAAACTGTATGTTACTTCTAACTAGATGATACAGGAATTGTACAAGAAATTACTGGGGACGCAAGCAGTAGAATCCAAGAGGGAACTTGAGGTTATGAACTTGGAATATTAATAGATGACAGTACATGCGTACCAAGAGACGCTAACCGTGGCGATGTCGCTATGGGGTAACATTGTTCTTGAAATGATTTGTCTAAACTTGTCAGTAATTTCCCAGGTATAGGAGGCCAAACGTTTCATCGTGGTGTCCTTCAATCACTGTTGCAAAATATTGACGAAGTGCCGTAAAATAGGCCACTCATTACCTCTTTCACAGCCTGGAGGGAGATGTATGAGCTAGAAATCGGTCGCTAAACAAACCAAAATATACAGAAAAGTACTTTTCGGGAACTTTCTAAACTGACTGTATCGTTAGTGTGTAAATATGAGGCAGGGCCCTGGAGGCGAAGGAAAGACGGGCGCCTGATTTGGTTCCGAGATGGTGGTGCGTAATTGAGCAACACTGCCTTGAAATGTCAGTGGCCCCTGGTTACATGGCCTTTATTTCTTGTTTGAACGCTGACTTCACAGTAGGACTGAGTAGGACCGGCAGAAACATGTAAATAAAGCAGTCTACTACAGTTCTCTCAAGTGGTGTTTCAACACCTTATAAACCAGCGGTGAATCGTGACGCAAACCTCTTAAACCCTATCAAATGTGAACCTGAGCCAGTTCAGTTATGCGCGTACCCCGCTCTGCATATTTTCATTCTATCTCTGTCTTCAAACTTCGGTTTTTGTAAAGGTAAAATTGTCCCTATGCTGAATTAATTAAGCACCAAACCATTAAAATGTATGTGGAAGTGGAAGTATGGCTCCACCATTCTTGACCTCGGAATTAAATTGACATGAGTGATGAGCTTCACGGCGCGGACGCTTTGCCCCTGGGAGACAGTCCACCTTACCCATCGGACAAGGAGGCCGGACGGGCCCCAGAGTCGGTTTAAACGATGCAGAATACAGAAAAATGAACCCCGCCTCCTCGGCGGTCCAGCCTGTAGCCCGTCACTATAGCTACTGGGTACCTGTGTGTAATAATATTAAAGAAGAAGAACATAAGCTTTACTTCCTGCTGATATAATCTGAAAGCTGTTTATAACCCCCTCCTTTTACGGGAATTATAAATAATTTATGTACAAGTTACAAAAACAAACCGACCGAGCGACCGCCGCTTGTCGGCGAAGTAGATGCCAACTTAGGGGATAGAGGGTGTCGCGTGGTTAGCGCAACGGATTCCCACGGCCGTTAATCTCGGTTTTGTAGACCGGAGTCCCTGTTTCTTTCAAATTGCTCCTTAGGTATCCTCACGAGGCTGAGTGGACCCCGTTCCAGACCGACTACTTCTCAGAAAGTCTGGTAGCGCCGGGACCTCTGGATCTCTAGCCAGGAACTCTGACCACTAGACCACGGAGGCGGTCATGTACAAGTTACACATTTCTTTAAAGTAATTATTTTACTGATGTTTGCATTATGCCGTCATTTGATGGGCTGTTAGCAACTGTGGCAAAGGCCGTTCCATAGCTCAAGCGGTTAGTCGCTGGCTTCCCGATCCCGGGTCTGGTCAAGTGGGATTTGTGGTGGGCAAAATGGCGCTGGGGCAGGTTTTCTCCGAGTACTTCGGTTTCCCCTGCCAATCTTCATTCCACTAATTGCTCCACAATCACCCTCACCTATCATCTGGGGCTGGTACAATAGGCCAGAAGTGGCCGCAGTACAAGGGACTTAGCCCCACCCACTAGCAATAAAAAGAAACTGCGCAAATGTGAAGTGAGACAGTGCTGTTCACTGCGCTCTATAATCGTTACAGACATTTTTCGTGCACTCGGAATATTTTGCAGATAAATACTCTGTTCAGGGCTGAAAACCTGCAGATCTGTCAAAGTTGGAGATGGATTTCTTCACAGTTTTCTTCACTTTCTCATATACCCTTTGCACACGAGAAAGTGATTATGTACTTTCCCTTGCTTGAAGACCTCCAGGCGTGAAGACACGGCATTGTCGAGGTAGCGGTTCTTATGAGTGGGAAAGGACATGGCTTGACTTGCGGGGGGACAGTCAGTAGACTCTCCTGGTGGCGCTCAAGAAGAGGAGACGATTCCAGGAGTCCCATTCGGCATAACAGCGAATTGCGGATTGCTACAAAATCCTTCAACATTAATATTTTGAAAATATATAAAATGAAGGATTAAAGCATGGTCACTACATTACGTTATTTTAATTTATTTCAAATTCAGTAATAATGTATTTTATGTATTTATTTACAAACTACTTGACGGTGATCCACGGGGCCGAAACGTATAGTGGTAGAATGAGGCAATAAAAGTCATCGAACCAGTGTTATTTTATTGATTTTAATAGATTTTTTAGCGACTTTGATCAACACGTTGCCAGGCAACAGCTCTGTAAACACGGCCAAACTCGTAACAATAAAGAAAGCTGTGTTTTCCATGTCCGCGGTGACGTCACAGCACTGAATAGTGATCACGTGAAATGTGTCTTCTGTAGATCCGACCGAGGCGCCAATAGGCTGGCTGGATAGCGATCACGTGATATCTGTTTACTGTAGGCCCATGTCCGTTCCTCGGCTGTGTAAGTAAAGCAGTTACAAGTTACTAATAATAGCGGCAGAAGCACGCGAGCAAGCAAGCAAGGCGATAACCACGGGAAGTTCGTAGTTGAAGAACAAGAAGTCGGGCCCTGAGAAGACTTAACGTGTGATTACAGGACTTTTATTTATTTGTAACATTCGGAGTGTGTAATTCCGTGGGACTGTTACAGTTCCTGTGCTATAAACCCGTGAAGACTGTGCAGATAGACTGAAGAGATTAGTGTGGAGTGACTGTACATTGTGTAAAGCAGCAGCAGTGGAATAATTAAATGTAGTTACGGCCTGTAGGTTATTAATAAATCCAATTACCAGTCCAAACTCGCGCCTTAGTCACTGTGACATATGACAATAATTTATTGATTTTAATAGATTTGTTTTAGTCTAAACCACTTCCTTGTTGTGTGGAGGGCACCAGTACCTCGACATTATGTAGTCGCCTTAGTTCTACATGATTGTGTCTCCCGCTTTCATTATTTTCTAAGCGCTTAGTGACTCTATATCAAACTGTTCATGTTACATGCACAAAATGTGGAGTAGAGCCTCCGACTATTAATGCGACGATACACTTTATAGCAGCCATGATAAGAGGTAGCGTAGTTAGTTGAGGCGAAAGGTCACGGGTTCGATTCGAGGTCATTGGATTTTTCAGTTTACCTAATCCTTCCAGCCGCACTATGACCTTGGGGTCGACTCAGCATCTAACAGAAATGAGTGCCAGGAATATTCTTGGGAGTAAAGGGCGGCCGGCGCGTAAGGCTGACATCCTCATTGCCACCTGTGAGCCGACTGTCTAGAAAATGTGGGAGCCTCGACGTCCTATTACAGGGTTAGCTGTGCTATACGTTTATGGTAAGAAAACCCGTTTATACCAAATATGGCATGATGTATTACGAATTTTATTGCTCCAAGATAATTTACTTGTGTATCAAGCAGGTATAAACGGTGTAGTTCAGTTTCAAGGAGATCCGGGCTGTTTTAGCGCTGTATGGCCCGTCCCATAAGAATTAATGTTCTGAAGATGAAAAAGCTGACATGTTCGTCGTGCGTCCAAGAACACAGACACGTCAGGTCTGATAAACCCTCAGTGCAGATACGCCGCCATATCTGCGGGGTTCCCAAGAGTTCCGGGCCATGAGAGGCCCATGTTGTTTGGGGAAAACACGGTATATTGTGATGAAGGAAATGTCTCCAATCGAAAGTTCTGCTTTCTTTCCTCTAAGACTAGCTGTTACGGCGCTACCCATTGTCAGCTATAAAACATGACGGCCATATTTCCAAGGTGATATGATAGCGAAATGCGTTGTTGTTTCCAGGGTAGCACGAATAGGTAGTAAAGGAGCGACATGTACTCGTACTGTTACGGAGCCGTGAGCTACTGCTCATGCGCCGTAATATCGCTTCAGTAGTGGTTGTGCACACGGCACAAGACCCCATCATATACCGCGGATTTCAAGAGATCCTACAGGCGAAGACAAAAATCGGTACTTTCATTTCAGATATTATTTAATATTGATATATCTTGTCAGAAACTTGGTCTCTGACTTTAAGGGAGGAACACAGACTGAGGGTGTTGAGGAGAATATTTGGACCGAAGAGAGATGAAGTGACAGGAGGTTGGAGAAAACTGCATAATGAGGAGCTTCATAACTTGTACTCTTCTCCAAGTATAATTAGAATGATCAAGTCAAGGAGGATGAGGTAGGCAGCGCATGTAGCACGAATGGGGAAGACGAGCAATGAGTATAGGACATTGGTGGGAAAGCCAGAAGGAAAGAGACCACTAGGAAGACGAAGACGCAGGTGGGTGGACAATATTAAAATGGATATTAGAGGGACAGGATGGGATGGTATGGATTGGATTGATCTGTCTCAGGATAGGACCAGTGGAGGGCTCTTGTGAACACGGTAGTGAACCTTCGGGCTCCATAAAATACTGGGAAGTTCTTAAATACTAAGGTTCCAATGGTTTGTTCATTGTCTCGTATTCTAACGAACACAAGATTTCGGAAACTGGATATGATTCATCCTCAGGTTGAAAGGACATGAGCACCTGCTATGTCGGATCCGTTAAAAAGAGCTAACCTCAATCTCTGGAGAGTCTACATATCTACTGGTATATGCACGATTAATCAGGTTTGTCAGCGGAAAGTGTCACAAACATTTTAGATAAAAATTTTGAAAAGAAGAAAAAGCATGCCAAGACCTGAAACAAAAGCGAAACGATAATTGGAAATAAATGTCCAAGAACTCAGTAATCCCAAGTAATATACATCATCGTCTGAGCCATGTAGCATGGAAAGTTATGTTCGCATATTCGCCTTGGTCCATGGAGGTACCAGCGTTAGCTGTGGAAGGCGCCCATACTGTCGCTGCAAGTCGTGTGAATACATTCGTATTGTGTACGTACTTATTTCACGCATTTATGTCTTGCTGTGTGAAGTATCCTCAAGTTAGTGTACCACCCACATTACTGCCACATGTTCATTACGCAGCTTCGATTATTGAATTTATACGAAGACATACCCGCACGCATTTCGTCAGGACTGTCCAGCCCGCCTCATCACCCTCTCAGCAAAACTAAGATGGAGGCTGTGAGAAATTAGGTAATATCATATACCGGTCTTAAAATTTTGTATTGCATCCTACCCTTAAGGGGCTATGCTACAAGCCGGAAGGTCGCGGGATCGAATTCCGATGAAATGGATTTTTTCAGTTGACCTAATCCTTCTAGCCGCACTATGGCCCTGGGGTCGATTCAACCTCTAACAGAAATGAGTACCAGGAATATTCCTGGGGGTAAAGGGCGGCCGGCACGTAAGGCTGACCTCACCGCCATCTGTGAGTAGACTGTCTAGAAAACGTGGGATCCTCGACGTCTCACAACCCTACGGGCCTCCACGGCCTGTCACACGGATACATTTACTTACTTAACTTTGTTACATCCTACCTACTTAAGCGCCGAGTCCGCGGTCCACTCATTAGAGTAAATAGTGGTTTCGATAGAGCAAGGATTTCTCTCAGGGAATATTGCGTGTCGAGCCATAGTGGACGCAGTGCAGGTCAAGGAACTGTAGCAGCAACTTAGCACACAGCAGCATTCACTTTCTTACAACTGCGGTAACTTTACTGAAAGTACAAGTGTTGCTGGTACTGGTCGTAGAAGTACAATTGTACCTGAAACTGGTGGAAGTAGAAGTACCAGTCCAAGTACAAATCGAAGCAGTCACAGAAGAAGTGGTCCCGGAAGAAGTAGTATCAGGACAAGTGGTGCCCTCGCCACCGAAAAGAAACAAAAAACAACCTCCGTGATTTTAGTCCGCGAGCGAACTATACCGACCGAGCGACCGCCGCTTGTCGGCGAAGTTAGTGCCAACTTTAGCGGATAGAGGGTGTCACGTGGTCAGAGCAACGGATCCCCACGGCGTTAATTTCGGTTTTCTAGACCGGAGCTGCTGCTTCCTTGAAATAGCTCCTCAGTTATCATGAGGCAGAGTGGACCCCGTTCCAGACCCACTACTTTAAGAAAAAAATCTGGTAGCGCGGGGAATTGAACCCGGACCTCTGGATCTGTAACCAGAAACTCTGACCACAAGACCACAGAGGAGGTCCGCCACCGAGAACGCCGATTTAAATAAACTCGGTGGGCGGAACTCCCAAAACTCTATGTTGAAGTAAGAATTTCTGATTGGGTCCGGCCCACCCCCAAATGCCTACGACAATCGCACTGCCAATCTTGATAAGCGGACGTGAATTCTGTACAGTCGGACATATCTCGCCGGTGCGTTCCACAAACGTGTTATATTATGCAAGGGCGACATTATCGTCCTTAAACGCCATTCATACGTGTTCGTGACTTAAGTCCGTGAACTATCCACTACAAGAACCTGAAAACAAGTTAATCCGAAAGGTATCCTCAATTTCAGCTTTCTGCTACACTTGCCGAGACAACAGTACACCAAAAGCATATGTTTCAACGACCACAAAAATACGAGTCGGACCATGCCATATCCAGGTATCTTATAACCATTTTTATGTACAAGTGCCTGTCCGGGGTTAAGGCGGCCTGCACTGCCAAGGTATGATAAAAATAAACTCCGTGGCTCGAGTCCACAAGCGAACTATACCGACTGAGCCACCGCCGCTTGTCAGCGAAGTTAGTGCCAACTTTTGCGGATAGACGATGTCGCGTGGTCAGCGCAACGAATCCCCACGGCCGTTAATTTCGGTTTTCTAGACCGGAGCCGCTATTTCCTTGAAATAGCTCCTCAACTATCATCACGAGGCTGAGTGGACCCCGTTCCAGACCAACTACTTCTGAGAAAAAAATCCGGTAGCGCCGGGACCTCTGGATCTGTAGCTAGGAACGCTGACCACTAGACCACAGAGGCGGTTCAAGGTATGATATTACTGTAGAAAATATATACTGCTTTTTACAGTTTCTTTACAGTACAGCTAAATGCCAACATGATGTAAAACCGATCATTATTATTAGCCTATTATAAAGCACAATTAACACGTGTGTTATGTGTTGAGAGCAGGGACATCCTTCACTCAGGAAGTGACGCAGGACAGTCCTTGCTGTCCCCCACCGCATACCACTAATGGCTTTTTCTTGGACTTTTTGAGTTTTGAGACGGCGCCAAACCTGTGTGTAATTCTAAATATCACATTTTCTACAACACTTCTTCTTCGAGTAGGAGGGCCACAGACGCAAGACTATTATTAGTCGCTGAAGTGTCCAGGATGACGTTTGAATCTCAAGGCTCAAAACAGCTAAGAAGTTTCACTTCACTAGAAATTGTGGATTTCAAAGACCTTTTAATTTTCTTTTTAAAATCATCCCAATGAGAATATTTCAGGGAGGCGACCGTTGGAGATACGAGGTGCTCTGAACGAATTTTGAAGTCAGAAGTCCTCGGTCCCGCAAATCATTTCGTGTGTAGACTCCCAAACTATACTGACGCAAGATCTGTTCTCCGAAATTCTAAATTCACTACCGGTTAACTTGTGTGCGTGTACTTTGGCAAATAGATCGACTTACAGACCGTTACAAAATATGTAAAAGCAAGTAAAGCTATCCCTGTACAAGGCCGTGAAGACCCACAGGGTTGTCAGACGTTGAGGGTCCCACATTATCTAGACAATCGGCTCAAAGATAGCGGTAAGATTGTCAGCCTTACGCGCCTGCCGTGCTTTACTTCCCAGGAAAATTATTTATATAATTCCTGATACTCATTTCTGGTAGAGGCTGAGTGAACCCCAGGGCCATAGTGCGGCTGGAAGGATTAGGTCAACTGAAAAAAAATCCAATGACCTCATCGGGACTTGAACCCGCGACCTTCCGGCTTGTAGCATAGTGCCTCAACCAACTACACTACCGCGTGCCCCGATATAAAATATGTAACATTATTAAAGCGAATCTCTACTCATTAATTTACATGTGAATATGTGCCCTTCGTCTTACGTGTTGTGCACTAACTCTGTTCCGTGGGGCTATAAGGCGGCCACAAAAGAAGTCTCAAGGATGCAGTGGACGACGGCCTACTGTTGAATCAGCCAACCTAAAGCACATGTCGCCAACGAAGATTACCAGTATCAACGTTGGCGTGAAGAGCGGCCTCCGTAGTCTAGAGGTAACGTTCCCACCTCATGACTCGTAGTACGCGGGTTCAAATACCCGGCGGAGGTCGTCGAATTTTTAAGGGCGGAAAAATTCAGGGAGCAAGTCCTCCGGGAGGGACTTTAAGCCGTGGGTCCCGTGTCGTAGCTTTACGGCACGTAAAAGAACCTCATATCTCCAAAGGAGGTCACTGAGCCAAATTAACGGACGTTTCCCGCCCAACAGCAGTCTCTAATACCTCTGGTAGATGGGGGAAGCATTATAGATACCTCTCAGCTAGTAGAGCCGGTCTCGCTGGCTGGGCGGGACTGATGGTAAGCACCAGTACCGGTAGGATATAGAGACTGGTAGAAATCATAGAGGGAAGCACAATGGACCAATACAGGTCTCAGTGCATGGGGAAACCCACCCTCTCCAATAACTAACTAACGTTCGCGTGAAGATAAAGAGTAAAAGGACAGGAGGAGAATGTAGGGAGGTGGCGTGAAGCGAAGAGCGTCTATCCAAAGGACTCGTGTCCGTAGCGTCAGTATAGTAATTTCGCGTGTGAGACTTGTAGAGTATATCTTTGTGGAAAGACTTTTTATCAACAGCGCAACGTAGGTAATGCCGAGTTTATGTGCAATTATCCCACTTTTCCTATAGTGAGGAGCCCCCGAGCTGAAATCAAAACCGACCTATCGAATATAGGAGCACTAGGCATTTAACCCCGATGTTCGGCTCAGTAGTTTTTCATCAGCATTAGATATTTAAAACGCGTTTAAACGAAACATATAGTAAAGTCCTTATAGGTAAACAGCTGTCTGATAAATTTCCTATCCGGAATGGTCTAAGAATTAGACTAAGTCAAGGAGGATGAGATGAGCAGGGCATGTAGCACGAATGGGGGCGAACAGGAATGCATATAGGATATTGGTGGGAAAGCCAGAAGGAAAGACACCACTGGGAAGACCAAAGCGTAGGTGGGTGGACAATATTAAAATGGATCTTAGAGAGGTAGGACGGGATGGTATGGATTGGATTGATCTGGCTCAGGATAGGGGCCAGTGGAGGGCTCTTGTGAACACGATAATGAACCTACTGGTTCCATAAAATTCTGGGCAATTCTTGAGTAGTTGCAGAATTGGCAGCTTCTCAAGAAGGGCTCAGCTCCATAAGTGAGTAAGTAATGTAGTCTGTGTTCAGTGTTGTTCCGTCGCTAGGCAACTATATTTTTTTAATGCACAGACCAATCTATTGCCATCACTGCATGGCGAATGAAATGATTTGTGACGTCACATCATCTTTGGAATCCGCATCCGAGAGATAATTCTGTGCGCAGGCGTAACGGAAAAGTTTCCTTGTGTCACATCTGAGTGTAATGAGAGGGAGGAACTGTTCAGTGTTTGTTTCTTATAATGCGTCGCCATTAAGAGGTTACATTACTCTGTTATTGTTTATACAACAATCAGGTGTAATAGAATGTTCTTACAAAGAAAATTTAGCCTAAGTTAGGCACAATAAATGAGCACATTCACTACGGCAAGAAAGGGCAACGTAGCTAGCCAAATAAACGTACTTTATGTCACCGTTCAGTATTGCCACGCGATAGTGTGTGACAGTACACCGCATTCACTGGACCCTTCGGCACAGCGCGTGACTACACTTTACAGTTCACAGGTATCCACAGTCATGTCTTCACTAGCCGTTGCTCGGTAGCGGCTTCCTCTGGGTCCCCGTACCTCAGCTACCAGTTTCAAACAGCAACAGCTCACAATGACTGAACCGCAGCAGTCCTCTGACTCACTCACTGACTTCATTTATTCAGTAAAGAGGGGGTGGGTTTCCCCATGCACCGCGACTAATCGTCTATTTATTGTACGTCCCCCTTTATACTGTTTCCATACCCTACCGATACTGGTGCCCGCTGTCTACCGTTTCTGCCAGCGAGGTCGGCCCTCTACTGGCAGTGGTACCCGATAATTCTCCCCTTTCTGCCAGCGAGGTCGGCCCTCTACTGGCATTGGTACCCGATAACTTTCCCCATCTAAAGGAGGCATTGGAAACTACTTGGGCGGGAAATATTTTCCCTAATTTTGCTCAGAGGTCTCCTAGAGACATGAGGATCTTTTACGTGCCGTAAATCTATGACACGGGACCCACGGCTTAAAGTCCCTCCCGGAGGACTTGTTCCCTGAATTTTTCCGCCCTTAAAAATTCCACGACCTCCGCCGGGTTTGAACCCGCGTACCTTGAGTCATGAGGTGGGAACGTTACCCCTAGACTACGGAGGCCGCTTCACTCACTGACTTACTCACCAACCAACACTTTCTACTCCACTCAACAGACTGACTCAGAGTCAGAGTCACTTTACAATTGGCGGTTTACCGCCAATCACTGCGCCTTGGCCCCAAGCCCTTTGAGGATCACGACCAGAGATCTTTTTTTTTTTGCAAATTAATCCTTGCGGTCATAGTCCTTATGTAACATCCTCTCTCACGAGAGGATGAGTTTGTCTCCTTTGTCAAATGTACGTATCGCACATATGGCGTGTTATTGAAAATTCTGCCTTGGGCAGTATATACAGGTCCTCTGTCAGTCCAGGCTTCGCAAAGCGGATCATGCCTGTTACTTATCTTACTCTAACACTCACTAATTCTCCTGTTTATAATATCTCGGCACGGACCGCACATGAAACAGCCTTCCTCTGTTGCTGTTCAACTGTTGCTTAGCGGATCGCTCAAAAAACACCATTCCTCTGTTATCTGCGGGTCGCTGCCTAGCAACGGCCTCTGTAGAGTCGGCTATCACGTGGTCACCGCGTAACAACGGGTCTACATGCCACAATATATGTCTACACCTATTGCAACAAATAATACAATTAATTCTTTTGTTTAAAGCTTGACTGGTGTCATGCGCATGTTTGTATATATGTATACTCGTATACTGGATGCCCACAATGAAGAGCCAGTCCCACTGTTACTAAATAGGTCACCACGAACATTAAATTCTGAATACGAATTGTTTTCAGATTTCTGCATGCTGCTATTTCAGTCTCTAGTCTGTTGGCACTGTGCCATTACCTTCGAGCTCTGATCATCATTCAGTGTGAGATATCACATGTAAGACTCACTTTAGTAGAGGTAGAGTGATAGAACTAAAGTTACTAATGTTATATTTTAGCGTCCTGTTGCACTGATTTAAGTCCATGATTTATTTCAACCGTCTTCCAGTGCATACACTCATCTATCTCACTCCTCTCTCTCGCACTAAAGTTACATTGGAGTGAGCAGTGCGTGACAGAGAAGTGCAGGGGAAGGACAGGGGAAAGAGAAACTGACAGTTACCATGCGCGAACTTTGCATGCGTTTGCAGATTTATTCCTTGTAAAGTTGTCCCTGTCCTTGCGGCGAGCTGATCAGTCGCCCAAGGAGTCCTACCGTCTGTGTAAGATCTAGAAAAACCGAAGTGAACGGAAGTTCATGGAGGCAGGCCTAGGCCCACTGGGGCTGTAGTGCCAAGGGGGGGGGAGTTGTCCCTGTACTTAATTAAGCACCATGCCGTGAAGGCATGAGGGAGTGGAGGCATAACTCCATCGTTCTTGTCCTCGGCACTAGGTGATGGTGGTGAGTCGTCAGCTTCACGCCCCGGCCGCTTTACTCCCGGGGAAAGAGCCCGCGGTACCCTTTGGATAGGAGGCTGGGTAGACCCCAGAGCCGGTCTGGACTACTAGGAGGAGAGAAAACATGACATTTTGAGTGGAATATAACGTCCCGGACTTGCATGGTAATACTGTTTAAGTGTGGACTCTGGCAAACTTGTGGTCTGGACAAGCCCGCATGCTGGATTTGCGTAGCTGGCAGTGTTTGCACTCGGTTGCGTTCATAGTGACGCCTCCAAGTCAGTCAGGAGCCTAGGCTGCTTACACATGACCCGATATTATCGATATCAGATGTTGGTGTCGGATCGGAGGTTCTAAAAATACACATTTTGTATGTGAACACAGTCACAGAGCCGATATACCGACACTAATGAGACTGGTCCAGTACTGTATCGCCATATTAACAATGCAAGCACAGGCGCGATGTACGCGTATGTATGTAGGTGGAACAAGTAAGTGGTCTCTTTTAATGTCTTACATTATTCGGAATTTTCCAGAAAAATGAGAAAGTGGAATTCGAAATTTTATTCAGCAATAATGAGAAGCTTAGATAGCCTTGCATTTAGCGGACAAGTTTGCACTGGGAAATGAACTGAAGATTTATCTGCAATGACACAGTCCAAGTAACATCAATGTATATTAAAATATTAGTAAAAGTAAAGTAAAGGTATCCCTGTAACAGGCCGTGAAGGCCCATAGGGTTGTGAGACGTTGAGGGTCCCACATTATCTAGACAATCGGCTCACAGATGGCGGTAAGGTTGTCAGCCTTACGCGCCGTCCGCGTTTCCCCCCCCCCCTTGGCACTACAGTCCCAGTGGGCCCAGGCCTACCTCCATGAACTTCTCCGTTCACTTCGGTTTTTATAGATCTTACACATTCGGTAGGACTCCTTGGGCGGGTGATCAGCTCGTCGCCTCTACCTGTACACAAACACAGAAAAACGCACGCACGCACACACACACACACACACAAACTAAACATCCATGCCCTGAGTGCGATTCGAACCTACGATCCCGGTTTCCAAGCGAGCGAAGACAGTACATGCCTCAAACCGCTCGGCTATCGTGACCGGCTCGTCCGCGCTTTACTCCCCAGGAAAATTATTTAATTAATTCGTGGTACTCATTTCTGTTAGAGATTGAGTTAACCCCAGGGCCATAGTGCGGCTGGAAGGATTAGGTCAATTTAAAAAAAATCCAATGACCTTCCGGCTTGTAGCATAGCCCCTCAACCAACTACGCTACCGCGCGCCCCTTGAAATTATCTTTACAAATTAAACCGAATTCATGGTATAACCCTTGCCGCTCGCGCCGAAGAAATGAATTGCTTCACCTGTGAATGGAAGGTTACTCAGAAACTGAATATCATTTGTTCAGTTTGGGAGAAGAAATAAGAAGATACATTCGGGATATCTCGAATGAGCTGTTTTCTGTGGTTAAAATACCACTGGCATTTCAAGTTCAAGAAGTAGCGTGACAACAGCAAAACAAGGAAAACCTTCCACTAATGTTCTTCCGTAAACAAACAGAATATAGATGCAGATGTCCGATATGTTTGAATTAATTTGAATTGCATAGAACGCTGCCTTCAGGGGACAGATCAGACTACGTCAGCACGCTAGTAATGACTAGGGACCGGATTTTAATGCAAATGCATATTTCTTTCTTGCAGCCAGAAAGTATGCTCCTTTGGATATATGCATGAATTACTTCATTTCTTAAATTTTGGACATTTTTTGATGGTGCATATAAATGCATATTTTGCCTGTTTTATGAATAAGCATCATATTTTCGAGGATCTCTATTTATACTGCATATTTTCTTTTAAAAATGTTTATCATATATATTTTTTAATTTTTATGTTCAAATTTTCAATCATGATCCTGTGTATACAATTCTTCTTTTCCGTATGAGAATATGTTGCATATTTGACTCAACATTTCGTCATGCATTTCTGATGCAATACCCAGGACGGGACTTCCCCGATCTCTCTACTCATCCGCCTACCATCAAAGTGGCCGTGAAGAGATGAGTAGGAAGCGTTCACGTGTAGCCGCTATCAACGTAATACCATTCAACCGATAAGGGACTTCACTTATTTATTTCCGAAGTCTCTATGAGGTTCCTTACGCTGGGGGCCATTCACATCAGTGGTGACTAGTCTGTAGTTAAGTTTGTTTAGCTTTCTGTAGTCATGCTGAAAGTGAAAGTAAGTCAGAAAACTAAATTACGGCTGTATCAGCGGGAGTTCGAAGGAGAGATGATAAGTACGGATAACGAAATTCTTTATTGCCGAGCGTGTGAGAAAACGGTTGTGAAACACGCTTTCAAGTGCTTCAGCATTTGAACACTAATTTACACAAAGAGAATATTAAAATTAAATCCACAAAAAAGTGCTCCTGTTCAAAAATTGCTTAATGAATTTTCTAATAATAGTTTTTCACATTTTTCCTTTGATTTATGCGAAGCCTTTTTAGCGGCAGATATTCCGCTGTGGAAACTAACCAGCCCTACTGTGAGAAACTTCATAGATAAGTATACACGGTGCAAAGTGCCGGATGAATCTACTGTGCGCAAAAATTACGTGAAGCTGTGTTACGATCTTACAATTGAAAGCATTAGAGATAAGATTCAAGATAATTTTGTGTGGGTATCAATCGACGGAACATAAGATTGTGAGGGACGGTTTACTGCAAATTGTATACTTGGATCCCTTAATAAGAATGAACAACCTACCCCATATCATCTTCCATCCGCCATTTCCTCACTGGAGGTGACCAATAGCAATACTACTCTGTATCAGTCGTTAAGTGTGTTCAAAACCACTGTTTCCTAATTGAATTCGGTTCCTGGAAGAGTTGGTGAAGTGGTAAAGGAAAATGTACACAGCATTCTTTAAAAAAATCCAAGATATGAACAAATTTGTGAAATTGAAGAAATTGCAGCTGGTAAACGTACTGAACTGCCAAGCAAAAAATCACTAACAGTGGAGCAAATAGCGGCTCTTGTACATGCGCCCCTAAGTTCCTGTGAGGTGGAAAGAAGTGTTTCCCGCTATAAGGACATCTTACGAGACAATAGGAGGCGACTAACTATGGAAAACCTAAAACATTTAGTAATTGTGAACTGCAACAAAAGAGAAGTTGAAAGTTCGGAGAGCTTAATGTGAGTACTATTGGTTTTTTAATTTATAATGAAATATAGTGGCTTTGTTTGTATTTAAGTATAGCTTTTTATTACAAGTGAATCATTCATTGATTACATAAAATGAACTTAAATATTGATTTGTTGGTCTTAGAATAATGTAAAATCAATTTTAATATTTCGTATAAATTTTTATGTGTATATTTTAGTGCATATTTGGAAAGTTTTTCATGCATAAATGCATACATATGTAAGGGATTATTAGGGCATAAAAATCCGGTCCTTAGTAATGACCCCGAAGGAAGAAGCAGATAGTGAGAGTGTCTGAGAAGTGTGAGTTGAAAGGAATGTTCGGAGGTTGGAGAAAATGTTACTCTTCAGCCAAAATTATTTGTGGTGATGAGAACAAAGGGAACTGGGTGAACTAGACGTGTATCGCAAATGGGAGACATGAGGAATGCGTGTGGACAACGTGAAGGGAAGAGACCACTTAGTGGGTGGAAGAATAATGTTGAAATTGATCTTGAAGAGGTGGGATGTGATTACTTGTTCAGTGACTGGCTTTCGCGTCTCTGAAAGGTATGCAATTTGATTATCTGAAAGCCTGTTAGCTTCCCATTTAGTTGAGTAGTGAGTTATTTTCCTTTACGAACATTAAATGCTGCCTCAAGTTTTTGTCGAGCAGCAAAACGCGGATTTGCGGACGTTAAACAATGTATGTACTGTTGCATTGCTCAAGCTAGTCAGTGTTCTCACCGTTAAAGCGAAGTGCAAGCAATAAAGACAGAATTCCTTTATGTGTAATAGGGTCCATTTATATGCGAGATGCAGCCGGAAGCTGGCCTCGCTATTGCAGACCTCAAGAGACGTGTCTTCGCTGTGGCAAGACGTCGTCTTGCAGAATATGGATAGGCTAATTCGAGAGAGAGAGGGAGGGAGGGAGGGAGGTGGTTTACAACTCATTATCAGGTCCTCTTAAATATTGCACTAGGCCAAAACAGTAAAAGTGATCTGCGTTTCTTCCTTCCGCCGTCTTCAGAATCGAAGAAATGCTAAAATACCATTGGGGAATTTATAAAGGAATATAATTTGAGTGACTTCGACCCAGAACGAAGCAACGGGCACCTTCGTTAATGTTAACAATTTCAAGTAAATAAAAATAACAGTGGACACTTCAGTCTTTATAGGACTGCAAGAGTCTCTTATTTCGATTTGAGGAAGATGCATCAAGGTACTTCGAAACCTTGATATTTTTACCCATAAGACCCAGCATTATTTACAGAAGGTTCTGCAGTGATTACGCCTACAGACAGTCAAGGAATATAAACTCTTACAGAGTTTCGAACTGTTCAGGGAAAAGAGATTTCTGACCCTACGAATGCCAAACGTCGAAAGTTTCAACCATCGCGCATGTACTAGATAATCCTGCCAGTGGATCCATTCCCAGGGCAGCTTAATCCAGGTCATGCATTCTCAACACAACTGCCATAACACCCGCTTCTGTGACACTGTCATTTGGACCTAGTAGAAAGGAAGAAACAGAAAAATTCAAACAATTACGTAATTCAGACAGCCAGACACATAATTTTGCAAAATGTTTTTTGCCGTTTTATTTATTTTGGTTACTTAATGACTTTAGCATGCATATTGTAGAGTCAAGTGGCAGGTGGACAGTGAATTGGAAAGGATGACAAAGATAGTGGTCGTGACCCAATTAGAAGTATTATCCCGGTATTTGCTTAGAGCGACTGAGAAATATCACGAAAAGACTCAGAATACCCGGTTTCTGGCCGAGATTAAAATCAAGAACTTCCCATGCACACACCAGAAGCGTTGTCGCTTGATTGAACTTGCTCTCTAGGATCAGGTACTAACGGCTCAACTCTATGTATTGCTGTCTGCCTAACATCACTGACCCTATGTACATTCAATAACTGTGAGTAGTTCCTCCACCTATTCAAAATACTGTGGGAATCTGCAAGCAGATCACCATTCTCATCCTTCACTAAGTTACTTCTGGGTCGGTCACCCCTTTTAAAATCATTTATTCCTCTATACAGGTCTCTAATGGTATTGTTCCTACATTTCCTTGCAAGCTCATTAGTTGTATCCTTCAGATATTTCCTCTGTTTATTCATGAAATTCCTGCTGGTTTCGCGTCTTATATTGTTCAGATATCCCCATTTATTTCGTTCGGATCCTGTAACCGCTGCAGTTTGCCTTAATTCCTTAGTTCTGATACTTTTGAGCGTGTTTTGTCTAACCATGGTGTATGCTTCTTCAGTTCATGATAAACTGGACTCTCTTTGGCAGAAATTTTGATATTTTCTCTAGTAGTCTTCCAAGTTCTATTAATATCCACCCCGGTGTCCAAGTTTTCCAAAGCCATGAACCTACTTGAAATTTCAACATGATATTGCTATCTACCCTCTACCTCCACATATGAAATGTGTGTATTGTTTTTTACTCATTGAAAGTCTGTCCCTAACTTCTGCCACCACCAGATAGTGATCAGTATCACAGTCTGCTACCCTGAAAGGTTGGATATCAGGTACATCTGAATGTCATCTCCCATCTACGTATCAGAATATGGTCAGTTTCACTGTGAGTCTTCCCATCAGGAGATGTCCAAGTAAATTTATGGATGTTACTATGTGAACATTGTACTTTTGACAGTAAGATTCTTGGATGTGGCAAAGTTTACTACTCTAACTCCATTATCATTAATAATTTTGTGCAAACTTTCTTTCCCAATTGTTGGTTTGTAAATGTTTTCCATACCTACTTTGGCACGGAAACCTCCTAACAAAATTTGCGTAAAGTATTTAGGGAATTATTTGAATATATGTTCTAGTTCCTTGCAGAACCTGTCCTTCATATCATCAATTTTGTCCTCTGTTGAGGCATGAAAATTCAGAGCAATGATATCACACTAGCGACCTCTTAGTACACATATTATGCAAGACACCCTATTACTAACAAACAACTTTCTTAAGAGTAGAGAGGCCTTAGGCGAAGTTTGAATGGGAAAAAAGTTAAGTAATGTGAAGTGTCCTTGTTAGAGTGCAGTGAATCGAACACAAGCACTTGCCTTTTTATGACTATATGTTTGGATTTGCACTCTGTATACCTTGCTTATTGTATGTACTTTGTTTTGTATTGTTCCCTTTATGTTATAGTCTTTCCTTGTCTATATCAGTGTAAGATCTACTGCCACCGGGTGAATACCCAAATGCAGTAAAAAGAAAAAAAATATAACTGATGATATGTTTCCCTTATATACCAATAAAAACTGTACCTAATTCAGGATTCTCATTCCCCTTTCTGTAGAAAAGTATATATTCACCTGCTGGCTCCTGCACTCCCACTAAACGTAACTTATTTTGATAGTCTGTGACTGCTTATTCAATATGTTTGCAACTACCCTCCATATCTGGAGGCTGTCTCTTCCATCCACAACCTGAGGACACGCCATTAACTGGTGACAAGGGGCCCACCTAACATGGGTTCAGTTTTCTATCCACATTTGTTGCTAATACAGATTGGGCCTTTGTTACATTTTTCAGACATGACCTCAAGAATTCGTAAACCTATGTCACAAAATATGTATATATGCTCAGTAACGTGTAATGAGTATTTCCCATAGAGATATTGGGTTTTCGGACTTTATCCATCGTCCTGGTTTTAAGATAACTAAGAAAAACACGATGTTTTGGAAACTGGATCTGTTTCCGTCCTCAGGTGAGGGAAAACACCTATCCTGTTGGGTTCCTTAGAAAGAGCTAGCCTCAACCACTGGACAGTCACATTCAATCATCAATTGTTACTTCTTTTCTCCAAAAATTTAGAAGGGAGGGAAATGCCAAGTTTACTCCCCCACCCCCTCCATTGGATCTGAATGTGATACTCCCACCTTTGAAATCTTCATGACTGCTGAAGTGGTACCATGGATAAAATGAAATCAACATTCATAAGTATATATGTACTTGGGATGATATGATGTGGCACAGTGATCATCAAATTACATTATAAAATTAGAACAACTGGACTTACAAATAAAATTGCCCCTGTGGTAAGCACCTCACTATGTAGAACCTAACTTTAGTATTATCTGAGTTGTAAATATAGCTCTTGATGATCTTGTGACTAGCTTATTAGCTAAATATCTAAAATACTATTAGTAACCTCCTGAATGTTAAACACGGTTTGCTGATGGCTAATGGCTGATAGGATCTTGGGCTAGTTCGTTGGTCTTTATGCTCTTGGCGGCAGTTGCTCAAGACGTTGCACCATGTCATTACAAAAATAACTCATTTAAGAAGAATGTGTTGTGCCATGATTTCAAAGGTTAGTGGTGTGTGTTCCAGGAACAGCACCGGCATTGCTGCTGGCGGGGGAGGCAGCATGTTCCTCAAGGTGTACTCCATCACCATCCTTCTGCTCGATGTCCTGAGTCTTGTGGTGAAGGTAATCTTCGCTGTCCTCGAGTCAGTCTACCAGACCATCGCAGGTGTCGCCGAAAAGTCAGTAGCTAATGAGATTGTTCTGGTGAGTTCACATTTCCAGTTATGCAGTCTTTCCAAAACATGCATGAGGTACAAGCGTGATGGGGGGCTCTGTTCATCTGCTCACATCTTTCGTTTTTGAAAATACTGAGTCCATTT
Source organism: Cryptotermes secundus (assembly GCF_002891405.2). Classification (NCBI taxonomy): domain Eukaryota; kingdom Metazoa; phylum Arthropoda; class Insecta; order Blattodea; family Kalotermitidae; genus Cryptotermes; species Cryptotermes secundus. The sequence goes on from NW_019738969.1 coordinate 389,356, forward strand.
GAATGAAATTTGTTTTGATACACTAATGTTATGCAGTGAATTTAATCAAGTATGTAGGATTTGAGGTTATCACAGCGGTGACTATGAAGAATGCCGTGTTCTGGGATGTGGTACTGTGTAGGTCATGTGTGAACCGATGTTTCGGAGGAACATATCGCCCCCATCTTCAGGGTAACAAATCCGCAAGTGAGGAACCAACATGACTGCAGCCACCTGCTCACGCTTGTTCCTAGGTCGCGGATTTTTCTACCCTGAAGATGGAGGCTATACATTCCTCCGAAACATCGGTTCATACAAGGTCTACATGGCACCACATCCCAGAAGACTGCATTCTGCAATCTAATCAAGGTTTTTATTTCACTAACAGGTTACTCAATTAGTTTACATGGAGCTCAGATCAAAGTTTATTCTTTTTTCTCTTGTAAAATGGCTCACTATGCGAAATGATTTATTTTTTGCATGACAAAATGCAGATGTAATAAATGTTCATAATTCTACCTCGAACATGTTTATGACACAACTGTTTAATGATAAAAAAAGGAAAATAATTTATGACTGTGAGTGTGGTACGTGTAAGGCTGTTAGCTTGTTAACTTCCATCTATTGGCAACATAAGAATCTAGGGTTTGAGGCTATCATAGCAGTGGTCATGAAGAAATCTTCTCGGATATAATGTTGTGTAGTCTGGTGAAAGCCAGCCAACGTTTTGGAGGAACATACGACTTCCATCTTCGGGGTACTTACTGCTTGCCTCATTCTTGTTTCTTTCCTAGCTTGCTCTTCAACCATGAATATGGAGGCGATATGTTCCTCTGAAACACTGGGTGACTGTCACTGAACTACACAGTATTATGTCCCAGAAGGTGAAAGTCTTCAACGTTGAGATTGCTTGGAGCTTCACCTCCACCCACACATACGTCCTTATAGCTTAATTAAGCCCAGGAACAGCTTTTATTAGGAAACAAAGGCTTCTGGTAACACTGTGTCACGTAACCCTCCCCCATAAGAGCTTTTCATGTAATTGCTGGGTTTCATAATACTTTTCAGTACCAACGTCGTGCCATTAGGGACCATCCCCACTTTTTTACTTTTAAATGTTACACCATCAGCTGTTTGAATTTCTGATATGAAAGTAACATCTTTATATTTAAGTAGGTCCCTAAAATATATGCTAATAGATCTCTCAAAAAGTAATGTTTATAAAGTAATTGCAGACAAACAAAACAAACTCTATGGGTTTACTCCGTAAGTGAACTATACCGACCAAGCAACTGCCGCTTATCGACGAAGTTAGTGCCATCTTTAGTGGATACAGGGTGTCGTGTGGTCAGTGCAACGAATCCCCACAGCAGTTAATTTCGGTTTATCAGACTGGAGCCGCTGTTTCCTTGAAATAGCTCCTAAATTATGCCCACAAGTCTGAGTGAACCTCATTCCAGACCCACTACTTCTCAGAAAATCTGGTAGCGCAGGGAATCGAACCTGGACCTCTGGAAGTAATGACTTACAGAATATCAAACAACATGATTACTACGTGATCTCTACAGTTAGCCATCAGTATAACGGTGATGACTAATGGACCACTGATGCTAGGTATGCGGAATTTTGTATGGAGGTAATTTATAAACGTACCTACAAATTCTGCCAACTGTTGCAAATTCAGAATTGGTGCAAAGCTCTTACATGTTAGAGACAGAATATTTACTGGTGGAAGATGTGCACAGAAATATATGGCTAAATTATACTTATTATTAATGTTACTTGTTTTTACCCTCATTATGTAAATTGAAAGAACATAGCTGTCATAGTTATCTCCAGAACAAGCCATAGGTAAACAATTCTGTATTTGTTGACACAGATAACTGGGACTGGACATGGGATTGGGAAGGAGCTGGCACATCAGTATGCTTCTCTCGGTGCAATTGTAGTCTGCTGGGACATAAACCAGGAAGAGAATGACAAGACAGTTCATGAACTCAGGAAGATTGGAGCTAAAGCATATGGTTACAAGTATGTATAACTACACACATATTTCCTGGTATTTAGTCTCCTAGTTCATCACTGTAGCAATAAAAGCTTATTACTTTATCCTTCCCTGCACAGTCAGAAGTCTCTCTTATTTCCTTTTAAGATTCAGTGATATTAGTGCTGCTGTGGTTTAATCTTGGTGTACAGCAAATGTAACGATTTCTTCATTTCACATTTTCATCTGATTCATATCTATAGATACTGATAATATCATCGGCCATTTATGCACTCCAGCTAATTCTGTCACTAATGCAGACCTACACATATTTCCTACAAGCCTAGAAACCAACTCCAGAAATTAGGAGTCAAAGTGGAAAAGTGTCTCAGATGAGAAACTGGCTGTCTGCATTAGCAAAAGGGCAGTCAAAATGTGCATATAAATAGTAGCCAGTCTTTGTAATGCTTGGGTAAAACCCAGTGCTTTGTTGCTAGATATGGGGAAAAGAGTGATTGGATGGGCAGAAAGAAAGAATGGGAAAGGAATAACAGAAAGAGAGAAGATAAAGATACAAAAGGCATAAAAGAAAGAACGAACAACTTACTTTGCTTGTCATCTTTGATGGGCCACGAGCTACTAATAAAATAAAATGAAGAAAATTCTAAGTGCTGTGGCAACCTGGTGCTCAGGACTTGTGCAGACCTGAGTATGCATGTAATCTGAACTGAAGGGCTTTATAATTTTAAAAAGAATAAACATTGCTGTACAAAAATTGTTGGCTTACATACCTCATTTCATAAGAAAAGAGACAGTTTGTATCAAATATCTGTGTCTGTTTCTTGCAATTATTTCAATAAGAATGTGCTGGTTTCATTTATCTTAGTAAGTGCATATACTTGAACTGCCTCTGTGGTCTAGTGGTCAGAGTTCCTGGCTACAGATCCACAGGTCTGAGTCTGATTCCTGCCGCTACCACATTTTTTCTGAGAAGTAGTGGATCTGGAACGGGGTCTACCCAGCCTCGTGATGATAATTGAGGAGCTATTTGAAGGAAATAGCGGCTCCAGAGTAGAAAACCGAGATTAACGGCCATGGGGATTCGTTACGCTAACTACGCGACACCCTCTATGTGCAAAAGTTGGCACTAAGTTCACCAACAAGCAACAGTCACTCGGTCGGTATAGTTCGCTTGCAGACTAAAATCACGGAGTTTGTTTGTTTTGTTTAAGTGCATAATAATTTTATGGGTTACTCTGCCTTTTCCATACCAATGTGTCAGGTATGTGTACTTTGAAATTTTTCAAAGCCGGAATTCAGTTTAAGATGTTTGACATGAAACCGTTACATAACTGTTGGATCAATACTTTCTCCTTCTGTCCAATCGTTACTAGCGTGAAGAATCACAATTGAAAAAATATGGTGTTTACAAACCTGTATATAAGAGTTAACAATTATGTGCTAAATTTTCTTAAACTATGCTTTGAGTTCTTCTACCAGAGTGTCAGTTTAGTTATGGAGATTAAATGAAAATGGAATAGCGAAATTAATGTAAGGAGTAACATTACGATATCCACTCCTTTAGACTGATAAAATGATGAAATAGTCAGATGTGACACACATTAAGAGACAGTGGATGCAGGATTTTGGTTGGAACCAGGCCATTTAGGAAATGAAAGCTAAATGACAGTTATTATTAAAATCAGATATAAATAAATTGGTTTTGAAAAGAGAACTGAATGAATTTAAAGGCAGAGCATAGATAGCTAAAAGTGTTCTAAATACAGGGGTGCTTGGGAGGATGCTTGATTCTAAAGTAGCATCAGCATTACTCATGTTCGTGCTCACCAGGCTTGTGCTCACCAGGAGACTTGTCTGGCTTTTACTTGTGCTCGTAAATCTTCGTCCACACTACTTCAGTTGCTCGCCAGGATTCGATGCGTGAGGATCTGTATATTTACTCGTAGTGTGTATAGGATGTAGTCGTATTTTAATTTATTGGCTATAGTTTTTAAATTAAAAATTAAAAATTTGCTTTTCTCGTGACTTGTCATATCGTCCACATTAGTTGCGAGCATGAGTAATGTGGATGAGCCCTAAGAGTGAGGAAGTAACATGATGCTGAAGAAGTTGCATAATTTGTCCTCTAAAAAAATATTGTTAGGGTGACAAAACAGAGGAGTATAAGATGGCTGGGGCACATAACATGCATGAAGAGATAGGAAATGCATGGAACATTTTAATATAGAGAAATTAATTTTGAAGAAGAGAAACAAATTAGATTGATTCATGGTATATTTCGGTGTCTGGATTCTGAAATTGCATCATATAAATCTCCCATTCCATAATAGAAAACCTGACTGACCAGATTGGTGTAGTCCTATCTGTTGTATTTGGGAGGTTCCCTCTTCGAATCTTGGCTGTTCTTGATGATAAATTTCATACTTCTCATGCTCGCTAGACAGATGTCAGAATCCTGAAATAGGCCGTTCCATATTCCTACCAACTTACCACTTAAATAATCTTTCCACCCTATTCAGAAACATTTAACCTCAAATTTTAACTAGTACATATCTTTAAATAAATGCTCAATTAGTCACTCAGGTTATTAATTCTCATTAATAGTTGAGAATTTTTCTTCATAAACTGAATAATGACTAGGTCTATAAATTGTTGATGAGGGCATGTATCTGGCTGGACCGTATGTGGATAATGTTAAGTGGTCTATTGAGGCAATTCAGCCAGCATAAGAGGCAAATTAGTAATACAATTAACACCTTTATGGTGCAAGGCAACAAGGCAGGTAAATGAATGAAATCCCATAGGATGCGTGAGGACACTAGAGCAATGAAGAATACATTCTTCTGGTTTGTATGCCATGTAGGTCTGATGGAGCTCAAAGTTTAATAGGAACATACTACCTTCACCTCCAGGGTCAGAAATTAAGCAGAGCAAGAGATCTGCAGAAGCAGGCAGGTAGAGCGTAACAGCTCAAGTTCTTAACTGTCATATGAACTGGAGTATGTCGAGGCATATCCCACTGTACAAGAATGAACTGACAGAGAACTTCTGTATACACTGTACAGTTTTACCACTTACAATGTAAAGATGAAGTGTAAATATTATTGTAGTAATAATGGTACATAGTGTAGGCCTATATGTATACAGTATGACTATACCAGGGTGCACTAGGAGTGTAATTATTCTGTATTGTTACTCCGCAGTAGAAGTATCAATGACTTAAAATGAGAAGCCCCCCCCCCCTACAAATACCAGAATACTTATCATAGAAAACCAAAATGTGGTCATAAGCCCTAATGATGCTTGAAACAATGAATGAATTTCCTGGCTGGAAAGCCAGCAGCAAATAATTGCTCTGTTTCCGAATTCTTTAACCCTGAAAATGATAATTTCAGTGTTTGTCAGAACGTTAGAAAGTCTACATTCTACGTGGAATGTTCCCAAAAGCTGAAGTCATATATTAAATTGCAACCTCGAAAACCTAAGAACAAATCATATATTATATTCATAATTGTAATCTTCAGCGCACCTGATCTGGATCATAATTTTCTTAACAAAGCACTTTCTACTTTTCATTTTAAGTAAATATGTGTAATATTAAACTTAATTTGTTTGTTCTTTTGTTCGTTGTTGTTGAAGAGGAAGTAGCTTACACTTACGCAGGTGGTACATTAAGATGTGATTATGAGCTGCGAGTTTACAGAGTACACAGAAAATAGTTTCATTTCCTCTGTTACTGTATCACAAGAAGACTCAGTAGCAATCACAGCATTTGTGAAGGTGGCATTAGTAGCTGGTGAATGCTGTGTTACAGATGTGATGTATCGGACAGAGATGCTGTTTTGACATTGGCTAGAAAAGTGAAAGAAGAAGTTGGTGAAGTGAGCATTTTGGTAAACAATGCTGGCATCATGCCCTGTCACCCCCTGTTGCAGCACAACCCCCAGGAGATACGCAAGATATACGAAATTAATGTTTTTGCACACTTCTGGGTGAGTTTTGAGCAATTCTTATCTTTCAGATGCTTTCAAACCGATGTGAACCGGGTAGAAAATTAGGGTCAGGACATGGCTCTAAAAATAATTGCCCACTCACCACAAGTGGGTTAATTTTGGCAAATGGCAGGTAAATTTTTAGCCATGGGCAACATATATTGAAAATTTTATAAACACATGATTTATTACAGTGAGAAAGGTTCAGAAATCATGTTAAAGGATGTGTACTTTTTCCTATGAACTTAAAATAGTATGTTCAGTTTACTTTTTGCATAGGAGTGTCTGAGTGCAAAATCTTTACTCTGAACACAAAACCAGCATGTATCAGAGTATGATGGTTGATGGGACTTCCATTTCTGGACCATCAGTCAGATTAAGCATTCTCATTAACCCCCTAACAGATTATCTCCCAACCTGCTGAAAGACTTTAACATTGAGGACTTGTCCTACAACCAGATACTTGGCTCCTCTGTATTTGTGGTTCTTAGTATTTCAACTGGAGGTATAATCAGAGAAGAATAAGAATTTGCACCAAACAGATTTACTGCAATGCAGACCACAAGAAGCTGGATGGCTCCACCAGTGCTACTCCCACTTTTTCCATCACCACAGTTGCAACATGTCCCTCTGCTCTTGTCCATGGTACTGTTAACATTACTTAAGGAGGAGCAGCGGTAGCAGTCACCCCAAGACCTCCACACAGCAGAAATAGAATCCACAGATTTTATTGAGACATCTGCTTCTCTAGCTCAGTTTTTATTTTAAGTTACAAAAAAAAAAACCAACCCCCCCCCCCCCCAAAAAAAAAACATTATAACTTAAATTTGTTGTTACTGAAAAGAGCCTACACATTTTGATTGCTCTGGGGGGCCTTCAGCTGTCAATCCATTCGTGCTAAGAGTCCAGATTCCTGGAAGGTCCTTTTGTGTATGCCATGGTGCTACAGTAGGATTGTGCTGCTTCAATGCACTGTGTCATTCTCTGCCCACAAAGTTCCGTTGCCAGATCCAGAGGAAACTCAGAGGAAGATGAGTTGCACATGATAATACATTTAAATTATGTTTCAAGTTTGGAGACAACAGATAAATTATGTATCAGATATGGTGCCTGTGTTCTTCCCTGTTTGTAGTAGCTTCTTTCACTATCCTGCCCCTCACTTCTCATTTCAAAGTGCACTTTTCTCTCCTGAATCTCATAACAGATTTACCAAACTCAGTTTCTAAGTATTTTCATGTGTTTAGTGATTGTTGACTGGGTTTGGATCGATAATTTAATTTCTTGGACTCTTTCAAACTGTATTTACAATTAATTATAAGAGTTCCTGGATCTACACAGTCATCACAGCATGCACTAGGTCATATCAGTCTGCCACAGGGAGCTCAGTGATCAAGGAAACCTGGCAGCAGCGCAGAGTGGACACAATATTTCTCACAGATTGTTGCTTTAACTTTTGATAGCAGAATGAGTCATTAGCGCTGATAAACGTGCACCGCCAAGTGGTTTGATCTTGTCACTGAATTAAGTCGCATTAATACATGGTCAGTCTGTGTTAGAGGTGTCGATAGGCAGTCGACATTTATACTGAACTGAAGTTCAGTAGTGAACAGTGTGTGTCTGTCATTGGAACTTTTGCAAGGGAAAAACTTACAGAAAATGTATTCATAAATTTCACCATAAATACAAGGGGGTATCCAAAAGAAACCGAACTGATTTTTTTAAACTTATTTATTCAAATTTTAAGCACAAACCTTCAATCCCCTTCAAAGTACTCTCCACTTACACTAATACATTTGTCTAGTCTTTTATTCCATTTTTCAAAACATTGTCTAAATTCATCTTTTGAGATGCTTGACAGCACCTCTGTCGTTTTTTCCTTCACCTCAGCAACATCAGCAAAACGCTTTCCTTTCATGTCTCTTTTCATTCAAGGAAACAAAAAAAAGTTTTGATCATTTCAGGACTCTTCTTTCAAAGCACAGCATGCTTCCACGCGACCTTGTTTTTGTTCAGCAGTCAGCAGTCGTGGCACGAATTTTGCAGCCACCCTTTTCATTCCCAAATCTTCTGTCAAAATTTGCTGAACTGAGCTCCAAGTCACTCCCGACGGCTTCACAATTTCTTGAATGGTCCGTCGTCGATCTTCCTTGATGATTTCACGAATTTTTTCAACATTTTCATGTGTTCGGGCCGTGGAAGGATGACCAGAACGAGGTTTGTCATCAATTGACATTTCACCATTTTTGAAACGGGAAAACCACTCAAACACTTGAGTTTCCCCATAGCATCGTCCTTGTACGCCGTTTTTAACATTTCAAGAGTTTCTGTTCCACTTTTCCCGAGCAAAAAGCAGAATTTCACCGCCGCACGCTGTTCACGAAAATCAGCCATTGCAAAAACGACGATCACACAAAACAGTTGTCACTATAAACTCTGCCGAAACTAGTCCTTATCTTCTGAAGCAACGGTAGTCGGCTTATCGACTCAGGAATGTTAGCTCTATGCGCTCATAGCGGCAAAACGCGGTACTACAAAAGCTCTGCCCACAAAAAAATTAGTTCGGTGTCTTTTGGGTACCCCATCATATCCTGCCTCGCCATTTCCCACAAAGTCGTGTGTATCCAAGCTTGTGAGAAATTGGCGGGCCATGGGTTCAGTGCGTAACATAAAGAAGCAATTGAAGAGGATTATGCTGACTGAGGAAAAGGTTCAGGATACTGAGGCACAACTACAGATCAGTCCTTGAGAATCGTTAAGACGCTTAGCACAGGAAAATAATGTTTCGCTAGGATCTGCCTTCGCAGCCACAAAATTAACCAAATTTCGCCCGTATAAAATAACAGTTGTTAGCTGAAACAACCAGATTATGCAGCAAGAATTCGTTTTTGCAACTGACTGCTGCAGTATGTGCACAATGGAATTGTGGATCCACAGCTTCACTTCATGATTGATGAGGAATGGTTTCACATTAGTGGTCATGTCAGTGTACAAAATGTAAGAATATGGAGCAATGAAAATCCTCACGCTATACAGCAAGTGCCATTAGATAGTGAAAAGGTGGTGTGGTGTGCTGGAAGTCCACAGCAAATCATTGTCTCCTTATTTTTCCAAGACACCGTGAACTCTGATTGCTATGTTAATGATATACTGAACCTGTTCTTCGATCAGCTGACTGTTGAAGAAAGACAATATGGATATTTTCAGCAAAACAGTGCTACAGCACATACGGCTAATGCAACCATGGTCAAAATATGGAAAGTGTTTGAACACAGAATAATCAGCAGAGGACTGTGGCCTCCCAAACCTCCACATCTCAGTGCATGCACCAGTAGTATTAAGGACCTAGGTTTTTTCTTTGATTCAAAGTTACATTTTCACACACATGTTGATTATGTACTTTCTGAATGCATAAAGCTTTTAGGCCTTATTTGCTCCATAACCTACAGATTTTCCTCCCTGGAGTGTCTGTATGCACCATACTTTACTTTAGTCAGGTCCAAGTTGGAATATGCCTTGGAAGTTTGGTACTCCATCATTTTGACTGATGCCAATAAGCTTCAGCGCATCCAGCAGAAGTTTGTGACCGTCTGTTATTATCGTTTCTTCCTTCGTATTCCATATAATTATACAGATGCTTTAGAGAAATTAAGATTGCAATCTTTATGTGAACAGAGACATCGTCTTCATGCATATTTTTTTTTCAGGTCTATCACGGGCTTAAATCTTGCTCTTCCCTTTTGGAAAATGTTAGCCTTTGTGTTCCTCCCAGCAATCGTAGGAACTTCTCATTGTTTGGGGTTAGTCCCTCTAACAAACACTGTCCTGCTTGGGGCGCTTATGCTGCCAAAGCAGTGGGCAAAGATCTTGACATTTTTGCAGTTGAGGCTGTTTCTCTCAATCACATTTATACTTATTAGTCTAAAATTGTTAATATGTGTTCATACTCCTAATGTTCCGTGTTGTGTAGTTCTTAGTTATAATGTTCTTGTTACCATTCCTCATCTTCGTTCGTTTGTATGTTTGTTTACTTTCTGTATTAATGTGTTGTTTCCTCCAATGCTTGCCTGTAGTTTGTCTTTGATGCCATCTCTGAGCCGATTGTCAAGGTAATGTGGGACCCTTAACGTCTCACAACCCCATGGGCCTTCACGGCCTGTTATAGGGATAGCTTTACTTTTTTTATGTTGTGTTTGTCCATAATGTAATTATGTAATTCCCCATATGTTGTGCACAGTTAAACACAGGACCACTTCTACCTTTTTTACTGTAATTATTACTCTCCTTATCATCATTATGGCTATTACTTCACAGATGCTGGAGGCATTTCTTCCCAGCATGATCCAAAACAATCACGGCCATATTGTGGCTCTCTCCTCCATGGCTGGAGTGATGGGGATTCCCAATCTAGTCCCCTACTGTGGATCAAAGTATGCTGTGCGGGGCCTCATGGAGTCGCTGAGCGAGGAACTGCGTGAAGATGCTAGACAAATAGATATCAAATTTACTACCATCTTTCCCTTCATTGTTGATACTGGATTGTGCAAGAAGCCGCGTACAAGGTAGAAATATGTTTTTATAAAAGCTACAACCCATTTTTATTTTGGCCTGTAATTTATTCAAAATATGCAATATTCACACAAGGAAATTGCTTTTTAATGATGAAACCTTGTGGATATGTTTTTCCTGAAAGTGCCCATAAACTGTAGATCTGCTGAATTAATGATATCAAGCATTTATTATTATCATATTATAGTCCATTCATCACTGTTCTTCTATCCTACAAATACATATATGTTGCTGTAGACTAAAAATGAAAGTACAAAATTTGCCTGTAAACTGTAATACAATAATGTAATGATATAATGCTATAATAATAAAAATGCAACATTGTTTACTTTTAATTGAGAAGAGAAGGAACAAGACAAAGATACAAGATAGACAAAGGAAGAAGAGACGGCGTGAATGATGAAGATATTAAAGAAGTGAATGTCTGCTCAATTTCAGCAGACCTCTCTACAACTGTTAATATTACTGGGATTGTGGACTTCTTTTCCATTGTCTGGTATTCCCTATAAAGCACAAGGTGATGTTCAATTGACATTCAAGCAATTCCCTTCTGATTTCAGTCACACTAGCACATCGCTTTAAAATATTTGGTGATTGTGTGAATTGCTGTTAACACCATAGCTCAATTTTCCCAATTTATGTATGCTCGAGGTCTCCCATATCATTGCTTCTACAAGTCTTGCATTGTCACTGACTGACAGCCTCAATTTTATAAAAAATTCTTGAAAATTGTGGTTATGTTCAGGGCTTGGTTGCAAATTCACGACTGTGCTGCCTCTGCATTACAAACACATTCTCAAATTTCCACTACCTGCCTTAACCTGCCTTCTTTGAATGTCAAGTGAACATCTGTTATTTTGCATTATGCTATTAATCATGGGTAAGGCATTACAGTTTTTCATTGTGCAAATGCTATCTCTTAAGTGCATGCTGTATTGTTTAGGGGCACATTCAGTGTTTGTGCCTGCCATAAATGAATGGATTTCTTGAGACACTTTGCGTAATTCAGATGATTCTGTTTAATGATGCTGTCTCTCTAAATTTTGTAAGACCAATTTTAAGTCTCATTTTCTTAATTAAACCAGCCAAATTGTTGAAGGAATAAATTTGTTCATTGTGTTTTAATTTTTCAAAGCTTCTGGAATCGAATAATGGGCACTTTGATGGAAAATACTATAACATAATTATGCGCCTTAAAGATATGGATACAGAGGTACAAAGTTTGGTGCATTTTGCTCAAATTATGAATGTTTTTACAGACTGTTTCAGTGTTTTATGACAGTGACTTTCTCTTGTGGAAGATTCGGCATTACCCATAAACCTCCTACTAATTATGAAAACGCGAGATTGACATAAAGAGGCATCAGACTTACCATAGCTACTACTGCTGCTACTACTACGACAACAACCACTACTGCCATATTGTCACCACTACCACTACACCAGTGTATTTCATTCACTTAAGTTTAGAGTGGCGCTTAAGGGATGAACTATCATAGCGGTTACAAAATAGAATATATTTCCAAATTACTTGAATATGTTCAGCAAGAATGTGAACTTGAACTGAAACCATTTTGGAAAATGTTTGTTTCCATATATTCAGAAAATGTAATGCCTCTTAAATTGTTCTTTCAAACCAGTTAGATTTGGAACTGTTGAAAAAAGAACATATAGCAATATTTTACCTTGATCTTTTTTCACACTCTGATGTGTCACTGTAAATATGGAAACAGAGTGAGATCCGTGCATATGAAGACGCACGAAATCAGTGGCGGTAAAATGCAGAGGTAGGACATGAACATGCAGTGCCAGAGAAATAAATGAAATGCTAGGCATGATAAATTTAATAAAAACATTAGAGCTGGATACACATGGCTTGCAAATGTATTAAAATATAAGATAAATTTGAGGTCTATAATGCAACTGGAAAGAGTACTGTGTAAGAGTAGTACTCGGAACTAATCAAGATAGGTAGCTGCAGACCCACAGGATGGAAAACATTAAGAGATAAACGCTGTTTGGATAATATTTACGACTCATCTGATAGCACAGAATGTGAAACAAAGAGAAACAAAACCAACTTTATGCTAAACAACCTGGAACAAAATACTTAATTGTTCTGTTATTTTATTATCCTACAAGGCTGTCTCTGAAATTAGGTAGTGTTATGTGAGGACAACTTATGTCTATTGCAAATAGAGGGATCATAGTAAATTTCAATATATTAACCCAGATTTTATATTCAGTTTTTGTCTGTTTATGTAGGCTGTATTCCAGAAAACAGTAAAAGCCTAGTTTAACATTTCAGGAACAGTGGGGTTTGATGAGCCCTCAATATGGTGTAGGTTATTAAAGAATTTTGTTTAATTTCACTAATGTTTAGTAGTAAGGTGTCTTATGTAGGCAGTACAAGTTTAATATTTTGAAATAAAACATTCTGCTAAGTTACAGGTACCATAAGAAGAGCATTTCTGAAACTGCATACAGTATATAATCTTACTTTGTAGTTTTAAATGATACGATATTTTGTAATGTTTGTTTATATTTCTTGTTTCTCGTTTAATTTATCCTATCAGTTTTATACCACATAATATAAATGGTTGAAAAAAATATATATTCTATACATCCATACTGAGAGGAACAGGCAGACTGTACTTTTACTATGCAAGACTTATAAGAGCTTGTAAGATGCAGATATATTATTGTAGTTTCTTGCTGAGTTGTGTTTTGTTCAAGCTTTGGTTGCTCATGTTGAAATATTTAATCTCATGAGACAGCTAGCAAAGTATCTAAAAAATCTGACTTGATAAATTTCATGATTCAATCAGTCTAATTAATTTTGTGCAAAGAATACAACTTTATTAATTCTGAAATGCTCTGTTGGACATTTCTTGACACAGAAAATAATATTGATTCTTCTACTAACAAACATTTAATGCATTTACTACTAAATCATTACTGAAACGACATTTGAAATATACTCATTTTCTATGCAGATCATGTGGACCAACTGCTTGACTATGTTTGAGTATTTACGTAATTTGACTAAATATCTGTTTGTTGTAAGAAGCCAATTCTTCAAGGTTAGTAAAACAAATGGGCAACAAATCTGATGAATTTGGTAATTCACTTTTGGTAACATATCTCTTTAAATTGTAGTTTAATACAGGGTGGGGCACAGAAAATTCCTTTTTGTGAAGGGACAGGAGGTCGCAGAAAAGTGGGTATAGGCTCAATGAACGCAGCAGTCGCGGAAGTTTCTGTCTAATACCCCTCAGCAGGAAACATGAGGTGGACGAGTGAGCAGCATGCGTTTGATGTCAAAGCCTATTTTTCGAACAACCATTCCTATGTGGCGGTTCAGCGTGCGTTCCGTACTCACTTCAGAATTAAGCCCAAAGGTCCAGTTCCCGACCAGAAATCGATTGTTTTGTGGGTAGAGAACTTTAGGACAACCGGGAGTATGGTGAAAAAAAATCATCAGGATGAAAGCGGACCGTTACGATGCCAGAAAATGTGGAAGCAGTTTGACAGTTGATTTTGAGATCTCCAAGATGCTCCGCTCACAAACATGCAGTCGCCCTAGACATATCCAATCGTTCAATGCGCCGAATTCTTCACGAACATCTTCATTTCCATCCCTATAAGATGGGTGTTGTGCAAGAATTGTCACCATGTGATTTCCAGAACTGAGTAACAGCGTGCGAAACATTATTGGAAACTTTACCCCCTGATGCACTTATTTTCTTTAGTGATGAGGCACATTTTCACCTATCTGGATATGTCAACAAGCAGAATATGCGCTATTGGAGTGGGAACAATCCCAGAGAGCTCCCTGAGGGGCCACTTCACAGTGATAAGGTGACAGTATGGTGTGCATTGTCGACGGTTGAGTTATTGGCCCTTATTTTTTGAAGAAGACAATCATGCAGTTACTGTCAATTCACAGCGGTATGTGGACATGATTAAAAACTTTTTTGAACCAGCTCTTGAAGAAATGCATCTAGGAAATGTCTGGTTCCAACTGGACAGTGCCATGGCCCACACAGCCCAAGCTTCGATGACAGTTTTGAGGGCAAAGTTCCCTGGACGGCTCATCTCGCTTCGAGGTGACATCCCGTGGGCAGCGCACTCACCTGATCTAACGCCCTGTGATTTTTTTATGGGGATACCTCAAGGCAGAGGTTTTTAAACATCGCCCCACAAACCTGCTTCAGCTGAAGAATGCTATTCGGCAAGAAGTAGCCCAAATTCTGGTGCACATGTTGGAACATGCAGAGAGGAACTTCAGAAAACGGTTGCATCAGTGCACAGAGAACAGTGGCCACCACCTTCAAGATATTTTGTTTAAAACTACATGATTTAAAACTTTAAAGTATGTTCGTTCATTAGCTAAACATAAATTTTGTCTATCAGCAATAACTTTTCTTTTATTCGCTTTAAAAAAGGAAGTTTCTGTGCCCCACTCTGTATTATCCTAAAGGCTACATAAGGTCGACATATAGCTCTATTTGGATACTATTTCATACAAGTGTTTTATTTCTGAAAGTAAGACACAAAAATGAACAAATATGTACATAATCACAAATATAGAGCCCATGTGATGTCTGATTACTTTCCATTTATTTCCAGGTTCCCATTCCTGCTAAGCTTTGTACCAGCTCAGACGGCGGCCAGTGCAATTATCACTGCCCAGAGGCGGAATTATTCCGAAGTGTCCATCCCAAGAGGACTTCTCTATCTGAACAATATTTTGAAGTAAATTAATCTCCAACTTTTTAAGTGCAGTGTAATTAAGTTATTAATTAATCTTGGGATGGGCCTTCAGTACAATATCCAGACAGTTATATGCTAAGTACCTCTTGGGTTGGGCCTGCAGTACAATATCCAGACAGTTATATGCTAAGTACCTCTTCAAAAGTGAAAATAGAGGCTTGTATCTAGATGATCGTTGTTTAGAAGTTACTGGATTTATGATGAGTCACATAGGCATCCTTCAGTCTGGATGGGGGCGAAATGTAGGGAGTTGAGTGACAGATATGTAACATGGTGTTGATGTAGCAAGTGCATATAACTCCATAGCGTATTTCTTGATCAGATGTTAATATTCAGATACTGAAGAATTTCTGTGTTCTTATGGAATCTAATCACCATCACCATGGATCTGCACTGAATATTATATTGAGTCACTTTAATCTAAGTCTGAACCCCACAACCCATTTCTCCAAGATCTGTTTCATATTACCTTCAAAGTGGTCCTTATCCTGAGGGTTTGAAATAAGTGTTAGTACATACCTACATATCTTATTTCCGCATTCAAGCTACTTGTCTTGCCAAACTTAATTTTGATGACTTAACCACATAATATTTGAAACAGCTAATTTAATTAATACAAGTTGCCGATTCTTGAAACATAAATCTACCACTTATCTGCTAGTAGACATTAAGGTACAGTACTGCTTATACTGAAGTTACCCATTGGACAAAGCCCTGAATTACTCCACCCAGATCTCTCTCTCACTGCTTCCCTGATATTGATTTCCATATTATACTCCTGTAAATTTTTGGTCTTCCAAATGGTCACAGAATTCCTGTAAGTGTTATGCTATATTATATGCGTGCAGAAACATGCAAGAGTCTACTGAACAGACAACAAAGTGTTAAGGTGTGTATTGATTTCGTTTTTCAGACTTTTCCCTCTGAGAGCATCACAACACATGAAGGACTTTTTTGACAGTGGTGTGGATTCTGACTGAACATATTCTGACCTATAAAAATACATGGAATCAGGAGTACACCAGCACAACTAGCTTGGCACAAGCTCTGCACTAACTGCAATAAGTTCAACGAAAGACAGTGCTTTTTGTCCTGTCACCATTCATAAGAAGAATGTGAAATTGAAAAGTAGCTACTTTTTCGTGTCCTCAGAATTACTGGATTTTTTTTGTGTATATTGTCATAATAAGCAAATGGCTCTTTCTATACTGAATGCGATCTTAAGATGACCTTTTGTTTTCTTCTATGATACATAATGCTGAAGATGTGAAGAGTCACCAAAGTGACAGGGTCTCTGGAAACTTGGAAGTATGTCACATGGATGCAATCTGTGAAGGGTGTAAATGCTGTGGAATAGTCAGAGCCTAGTTTATGGTCAGAAGATGGAATGACAACAGAAGACACTTTGGAATGGGTTACTGCTTCTAATTAATTACAGTCTACCACAAAATATACGCAGAACTGTAAGAGTAAAGTTTCCTTTTAGATATCTGGAGTCTATTATGCAAATACTTTTCTGCTATTTCTGTTTGGAGCTAGAAACCAGAGAGACCACTGAAGATATCTAGAGGCAGTCAGCAATGCATTACACTGGGGATTAGGATCATGCTACTGCAAAGGTGGAAGAGAGTTGTGTATTTGTTACCTAAACATGTAACTATTTACCACTTAAAGGAATAAAAGTAAAGTTTAGGATATTTTATTTCCAAAGTAAACTCCACACTTCCATATGGAAACTAACTTTTGTTACACTGTGCTTTCTCATACTGTCACGTGTATTAATGGCTAAAGACGCAGGTTTGGATCAGTGAGTTGATTTATTGGATATTCACTAGTCATAACTACAAATAATTACCACATTTTCAAGATTACTGTAATTGTAACATAAATAAAATCTTCTATAGCTGCTTTAACTAGTCATTGCTAGGTAACAGATCTCAAAAATGGCTATTGCTCTGCAAAGTTTTCCCTATCTATTTCCTGACAACAGATTTTAACATAGGAACTAATGCTGTCACGCTCCAGATATCACTGCACTACAGCACAAATACCTTCTTGTACTCTTTTTTTTTTTTTTACTCCCATTTCCAATTTGCTCTAATCCTGCAGCTCGCAGCTCTCGTTATATACCCATGGCATGGACCACATAGAAAACCTCTTCCACTTCCCACCGCGGCAGCCCAGGTTTGATCCCGGGTCTGGTTAAGTGGGATTTGTGGTGGACAAAGTCGCGCTGGGGCAGGTTTTCTCTGAGTACTTCGGTTTCCCCTGCCAATCTTCATTCCACCAATTGCTCCACAATCACCCTCACCTATCATCTGGGGCTGGCACAATAGGCTAGAAGTGGCCGTAGTATAAGGGACTTAGTTCCACCTCACTAGCAGTAAAAAAATCCTCTTCCACAGACTAGTTGCATAACCTAGTAACCAGTCACAACGCATGTATCATAACAATGGATTCACTATTGTTGTCACGTTCTTAAGGGGGGAAGGTGTTTACTGGTTGTAGCATAGAAATGGCAGGTCTTCTGCATTGCTTCTATTCCTTGCAATGAGGATGTTTACGGTCATTCCTCTGTTGTTATAGAAATGGCCCATATGTCACAACAATGATATACAAAAAAATCTTCCCCAAATTTTTTTTGGAATATTTCAGTCTTTTTTTCTAACTTGACACACTGAGTGTCCATAAATAATACTTGAAGGAATCTGATAACACCAAGCTCATTTTGAGACGCTGTTAGAAAGCAATAGAAAGGGTACAAATTAACTGATATAGTTGCACATATTTAAGAAGTTTGTGGCTATGACATATTTTGTAATACGAGTTTGAAAACAGCCTACAGTGGAATTGTTTTTCTTGGAGAATATTCTACTAAAATTTTGTAGTTGGAAGTGTAGTTCCCATTTAGTAGATGGAAAACAAATGTGCCAGTAAATTCATAGGACTAAATTAGTGTTATAGGGCCGTGCCATAGCTCAAGCGGTTAGTCGCTGGCTTCCCACTGCAGCAGCCAGGGTTTCATCCCAGGTCTGGTAAAGTGGGATTTGTGGTGGACAAAGTGGTGCTGGGGCAGGTTTTCTCCGAGTACTTCGGTTTCCCCTACCAATCTTCATTCTACCAATTGCTCCACAATCACCCTCACCTATCATCTGGGACTGGTACAATAGGCCAGAAGTGGCTGCAGTACAAGGGACTTAGTCCCACCCCACATTAAAAAAAAAGTGTTATCCAGAAATGAGAGCACAGAGTGCTTTACTTCTAATGAAACCAGTGTCACTGATATTGTGGATGTATCATGACCATTATTGGGATGACACTATGCGCTTTCTAATTGTCCATTGTCCCTAATTTTATGAAAGTGAAATGTTTACACACACACAACTGAAAAGATGTTTATTGCCTAATTATTTTTCAAATTTATTAGAATTTTGTAATAATAAAGGTTAGACTTTCGTTACAGGTACTTAAATTTATATTAAAGAATGTGTTAATTAATTAGCATTTAATATAACTCATAAAAAAGCAATGTAAACATCAACATATTCTTGTATCTCTGAAATATCATATTCTATGTGGTGATGCATTTGAATCATTCTTTGAAATATACTCAGCACTGTGCTTGATAATACTAATTATATGCCTTACATGGATCACTAGGGGACTATGTTGAAGGATGAAGTAAATTTTATGAAGAATTCTGCATTAAGCACAAGAAAGAAAATATGCATATACTTCAAAGCCACATCACCACAATCACAAGTGTGTTCAGAATTATGACAATATGCATCTGAACGCCAATATACATATTACATTAAGAAACAGAAGTGTTCAGTATGATTAATGACTATTCACTATAAACAGTGAAGATAAACACTGTGCTGTTTTTGTATTCCAGCTTGCATTTTGAGTTTGTGTTAATGCATATTTTACACATTTATTTTATACGTGACAGTGTTATATCAAAATCCCTTACTGCTTAGTATGTTATGCGGAAATATAATGCAGTTTCTTAAAATTTCATGAGTGGTTCTTGGTATATGTATATGTACTTTCCCAGTGGGGTGACTAGGAATGGAACAGTATCATTTCAGAGAATGTCAAGTTTTGAAATTCACTGGAAGGCCTACATGTACTGTAATTTCAGAATGAATGTTAGTTTGATTTATTCACTGGAGCAAAGGGACAATCCAAGCTATGTATTTAAAGTGCTACTTTTGAATTCATATCACTCAATTTTTTATATTCTTTGTTTACTGAAAGATGAACAAAGGATTTGTCTTGGTTTATGTAAGCTGCATGATTACAATGTCTGTACACATTCTTTGTGCTGTGTGAATATTGCGGAGGTCTGAAAAGATGACAGTTATAAGTAACATATGTTAGCCATAAAAAAGCGTTCAGCTCTTATTTGAAACAATTCCAACTTCGTAGATTGTTAATATGTTTATATTTGTTTCTATTAAATGTAAATTTACAGTGCAATGGATGAATATGAATATTACCCAGACCCAACTTTTGCCCAAACATATTTGTTGATGTCGGAGAAGAAACATGCACAGTACAAAATTTAAGAGACTCTTTTTCTTTCTTTCGTTCTTTCTTTCAGACATGGGATTAACTGTACAAAGCATAATTTCATGAATTATGGGGTTCAAATTCTGAGTAATTTCTCCTGAGGATCTTTATAGTACCTTCTCACTTTTGTTTAACAGTATTTAACTGTGAAGGTATTGCGAGGAAACACATTTTCAAAAGAAATTGACACAGTTACATTCGGAAATGTTTGTTAACAATTAGAAAATAATAAAGCTCTTCTCCTTGTTCTCTGAATTACAGTTAGCAAAAGCATTCCCAATAGTTCAGATTTAGGACAGTGAGCTATCACAAATTCAAAGTTTATTAATCAGCCAGAGAGAGTAGTCAAGCCATTATGGTAGATTATGAAATATTTTTATGACAATACATGAAGAGCTGATGTTAGTTCTACACATAGTTGAAAGAAAGTTATATATTTGAAGGAGTATGGGTGGAAGAGGTCTTGGCATTTTTTAAGGTACTCCGCTGACATATCTGGTGGATCTGAGAAGTAGAGAGAGACTTATTCCACAGTAACCATTAAAAGTCCAGGAGAAATCAAATGTAAATTACTTTGCACTACCACTCTTCTCTCTCAGAGCGAATACGAGAACAAAGTAAAGAAAAGGTAAGGTTGTTCCTGTGTTTAATTAATTTAAGTACTATGCCATAAAGACATGGGGCAGTGGAGGTGTAACTCCACAATTGACATCAGCACTACATGGAGTTGAGTGGTCACCTTCACGCCCCTGCCACTTTACCTCTGGGGAAATCGCTCCTGGTACCCTTTGGATAGGAGGCTGGGTGGTCCCCAGAGCCTTTCTGGACAGTGGAGAAGAGAAAGATCTTGCCTCTGTCAGGATTCAAACCCCGGCTATCTATCCCATAGCCCACCACTATACTGACTGAGCTATCTGGACTCTCCAGGAACCAAGTTCCGGACCAGTATCAAAGTTAGGCTTATATCCAGAAAACAATGTATATTACTCAGCTTGATAAGTTTGAAATTTAGACAGAATTAATTTGGCCATGTGAGGTGTCTCATGGAAATATATGGACTTCTTAAATTTTAAATTATAACACAGCTCTGAAGACACAGAGACTGCATGTTACTGGTGCATAAAACATAATTCTCTCCCTTCACCTGAAGAGTTTAACTGTTGTTGCTTTTAACATGCCCATTTTTTTATACCGAAATATGGACATTGTGTTCTGTTCTATGTTGGATTATGACTAAATGCATTTTTGGCAAAAGTATTGTTTGTGTTTCTTGTTTCACTGTTCAAATTCATAAGCACTGTGGCAAAGTGCCTGCTGGCATTGAATTCCGTATTCTTGTATGCTATTATGTAAGTTACTGAATTCAAGCCTGAAGTGTCAATTGTGTGACAATATCCGGTACAAGAAATATTTTTACTGGTAAAATTATAATAGAAAGAGTGAAAAAACACAAGTGAAAAATGATTACTCACATTCTGTAAAATATTCCAATCACATTTTTAAAAAACAGCTTATCGTTTAACAATTGAGCACAGGATCTCTTTGTTTGCTACAGGCTGCAGATAGGGACTACCTCTATCGATTGGGTCCAACTGAGTAGGTTTTATATGAAGACAGGGACAGAATCCAGTCTCTGAGACGTTGTGTTTTGAAATATAAAAAGGACGGTGTTCTAGAAAGGAAGGCGACAGATAATGTCCAGAAACACAATATTTGTACTAATGAACCATCATCACAAACTTTTACATCTTATTTGCTACCGGGCTGTTTACCAATATACATATATTGGAGTTGTTTACTGTATTTGGAGAGACTGAATATATTTTATATGCCTGATGTGTACATTTATTTCTACTTAAATTAACAGTTCACAATTGGGATTAAATTATATTTATGAAAATATTATTTTTGGGAGAATTAGTAGTTAATATGTAGGATATTCATTTGATATATGTGTATTTCCAAATTGTATATCCTTGAAGAAACATGTGATTACTTCATGTATTTGCTTCTGTAAAACGAATGTTATAACTGATAATTTATGAAATTATTATAACAAACTATAATGTAGACCTCCAAAACGAAATGTAATCAAAATTAATGTGTTACTGAGATTGAAACATGTAACCAGATGTATTATCCAGGGTATAATATTCTTGTAAACAGATGTATTATCCATGGTATAATATTCTTGATTTTACACACTGCACTTAGAGAGACTGTAAAGGGAGGCATAATATCACCTTTACATAACTCATACATCCAATTAAAGAGGTTATAAATTTTATTTTAATCACTAAATTAATTAATTAACCATTAAGATGCAGTTCCAGTGCCCGAAACCTGTTTATCGAGGCAAGTGCTTAAGCTAAGTCAGAGTGGTTTATTTGACAATATGTAGACCATAAATTAAAGGGTTTGTTCTACTCAGAATTACTGGGTTTTGGACTTCTTCCATTGTCCAGTGGAAAAAGTCCAAAAACCCGGTAATTGTGAATGTTATACACCATTGTCAGAGTTCTATAGAATCTACATCTTTCTTCTAGCATAGCAAAACTTTACAGAAGATGCAGTCTCTGATCTTACACATGGTTATGGTGTTGAAGATGTTTTGTAAAGTGAAATTTCGTAATGCAAAGCAGTATTTCCCATATGTTCAATATTAAAATTTGGTCTTACATTCCAAAATGACCAAGAAACGATAAGAAAACTGTATATTACAAACAGTGTTGCCTGAAGCTAAATATATATGATATATATAATTATCAGAAATGTGGTAGATTTTGCTATAATTACTGGAGACTGTATTATGCTAAAATATATAAGAAAAACAAATGAAAATGTTTTAGCAGTACTTTTCCCTCCTACCAGCCATGATTTACAGGGTATGAACCACAAAATGTCTTACACAGAACCCACACCCCACAGAGCACAACATAAACTGGTTACAGAACTTTATTGTTTTGTTTTTTTTTTCATTTTTATCTGCACACATTTGTTTTTGTTTGGGAGATTTCTGAATGAATGAGTTTGTGTCTGGATGATAAGCCAATCCAAGGGTATGCATTTCATTGTGGAAGTTTGCATGAGCAAAATTTTGTAATGAAAATCCTTGCAAAGCGAGGAGTAACTGTATGTGATATAGATATATTACGTGATGATCAGCTGTTAAGTATAAACACATTACAATATATGTCATTGGACTTATTATATAATTATAATGGAATTAATTGGAATGTTGGACATTTTTGCAGTGGTTAAATGTTTGTATAAATACATATTTTTGTACAAAGAAAATTGCAATGTATGTAGCAGAGTCTGAGTTGTTGTGTGTACTATATGTTGTGGTTCACTATAAAGGTCTTCTTGCCCATTACATTTTACTTGTATGTATTTTATGTCCAGGCAGTCCTCTTCATAAGTCCAATATTTATGACACCCACTAGTTGTGACAGATGAAAGGATTGTATCTATGGCACTACCATAATCAAGCTGTCAAAGATGAGTCAACTTTCAGTAATGTTCAGTGGTGCAAAAAGAGGCACGTGGAAAATTATGTAAACAGCCCAGTTAATATTGCAACTTTTTTATATTTGAGATCCATTTTATATTACCCTCTCATCATCTTCTCATCAAAATGGCTGCATTACAAAAGGCTTCCTAATGAAAAATCGATGTCAAATTATTGTTTCTCTCATGCACTCTGCTGCAACCTCTTTCATTTGGCTACACTTGAATATGTCAAAATATTTGCTTGAAAAACATTAAATTGATGCTTACCTCAATTGTATGGCTTACCAGGTTTACAGCGTAAATTATCTGGACAATCGGTTCAAAGATGGCGGGAAGGTTGTCAGCCTTGAGCGCCGACCGCGCTTTACTCCACAGGAAAATTATTTACTTAATTCCTGGTACTCATTTCTGTTAGAGGCTGAGTCGACCCCAGTCCCACAGTGCGGCTAGAAGGATTAGGTCAATTGAAAAAAATCCAATGACCTCATCGGGACTTGAACCCGCGACCTTCCGGCTTGTAGCCTAGTGCCTCAACCAACCATGCTACCGCGTGCCCCCGATTAAAATCGTGAACCACACATGATGGGGGAGCGGATCCCGTAATTTTAAAGAGACTATAATGTATTTACATGGTCAAGGTTGGAACATGCAGAATTTTTATTCCCTAAACTTAAGGAAAAACAATTACAGAAGCTACAATATAGGGCAGGGGTACACGGTATCGTAGTTGGTTGAGGCACTGTGCTACAAATCGGATGGTCGCGGGATCGAATCGCAATGAGGTCATTGGATTATTTCAATTGACTTAATCCTTCGAGCCGCACTGTGGCCCTGGGGTCGCCTCAGCCTCTAGCAGAAATGAATATCAGGAATATTCCTGGGGGTAAAGGGCGGCGGCGCGTAAGGCTGAAAATCTCACCGCCATCTGTGACCTGAATGTCTAGAAAATGTAAGAGCCTCGACGTCTCACAACGTTATGGGCCTCCACGGCCTGTTACTTTGTTTTTTAAGCCAAAGAATTGCCAACCTTTTGTACATTCAAGCAGCTGGGAAGGAACTATGTGTCCAGGTGTTATATGGGAAGCAATCAACCAACGGTTCAGGTGCTGGAAGAACTATCAGTTATAGTCAATAAACCAGGGAGAGAAGAAAACGAACATTCCACTGGTCAGCGAATATTACAAAGAGGTAACTCCTCTTGGTCATTTAATCCAATCAGGGAACTGTCCCCTTGTCTTCAGCTACACACATGAAAACCTCTTCGACGAGGGAAGACAAATAAAGGAAGCAGAAGATCACGAGGATCACGAATTAAAAAAAAATTCCACAAAAAATGAGAACCAAATATTTCGCCATGGACGGCTCAAAAATGGTTAAGAATTTGTAGGATTCGCATCGATAGATATAAAAGATGGTGGTAGCATGAATTTCAGGATATCTCAGATAAGCGCCCACACTCACGGCGGAAGCACTAGCAATTGCCGAAACACCAGAAATCATTGAAAAAATAGACTCGGAACAAAACTTCACGATTTTCTCGGACTCGGCAAGCGTGTTAAAAGGAACCAGTAACGCCTACAATGAACAATATACACGTATGACACATTACTCAAATGCTTCAAGGCAAAACAGAAACACTGGAATCGCGAGGGAAAATCCAGTTTACTGGATCCCGGCGCACTGTGGAGTAGAAGTTGATGAGAGACAAAGCAATTAGTAAAACAGGCAGAGATAGTCAACTATTATTGCCAGTGACATATTAAAACCCAGTGAAAAAATAAAAGCAAAGGCGAGCTTCAAAGTTTTGTCAAAACATCAAACGGGACAAAGAGGAAAACTACTCTGAAAAGTACTACAGGAATGGCTCGTCTCCGTGGCTCCGCGAGATAAAAATCAACAGTCTTGCCTTCGTGTCAATAAACCGCATGAGACCACACCACTCCA
Organism: Cryptotermes secundus; assembly: GCF_002891405.2. Classification (NCBI taxonomy): domain Eukaryota; kingdom Metazoa; phylum Arthropoda; class Insecta; order Blattodea; family Kalotermitidae; genus Cryptotermes; species Cryptotermes secundus. Next base: position 414,709 of record NW_019738969.1, read on the forward strand.
GGCTCACAGCAAGCTTAGGCTGAATGGGAACGTGGTGACGGGCTGCAAACAGAGGAACAGATCTGGGAAGAACCTCAAATCCTATATAGAGGGAATCAGTTTAATTTCTTTCAGTAATCTGATTTCATTTGAAATATGACCTACACAGTAAGAAATTTCAAATTTCAACACAGTGGCTGTTGTCTAGATCAGGGGTCTCCAAACTTTTCGAACCGCGGGCCACATTAGGTAATTCAGCACTTTCAACGGGCCGGATAAAATGAGAAATAATAGCTCTAGGTTCATTCATTCATCAGTAATCTGTCAGACGACAGGTCCACAGTCTCCCCCAAAACAGTTCGTCCACTTAATGCGATCTTCTGTTTTTGGAAAGAGACTATCCAGGAAAAGTGATAATGTGGTAGTTTTTCCATTTGCTTTCCACATCGCAGTACAACAGCCGTTCAAACCACTCTGGTCACGCCTGTTGCTATAAGAACTTGAACCATCTCGAGCATTTGCTCTGTGCTTCAAGTCGCTGCTGATGACGCTGCTTCCGGCATCAGTTTTTTTTTATTGAAAGCACAGNACTAAATTTGCAAACGAGGAAGGAAATTCTGCTTCACCCTTTTTATGCAACTCTGCACAGTATAGCATATGAACAAAGTTACAATTTTTCACTTGGCTTTCCGGAAGTATCAACTTTGCTCTGAATGCCTTGATAAGTGCAAATAAATCACAGACTAAGTTATTTTCACCCTGCAACTATAAATTCAAATGGTTCATATGGTTCACCAGATCAGCAAATATGCTAATTTCCAAAGCCAGTCGGTATCTGATAAAAGTGGTTCGTGATGGTTTTTCTCGGTAAGAAATCTATCAATTTCATTCCTGAGCTGAAAGAAGCGCGAAAGAACCTTTCCACAGCTAAGCCATCGAACTGCAGTATAATATGTCAGGTCAATAAGCTCGGAATCACGTTTACCTGTACTCATTGGAAAATTAGTTAAATTGGGGCATTTCTGTACAATTCTTTCGCGTGCCGGATAGAATCACATCGCGGGCAGTATAATATGTCAGGTCAATAAGCTCGGAATCACGTTTACCTGTACTCATTGGAAAATTAGTTAAATTGGGGCATTTCTGCACAATTCTTTCGCGTGCCGGATAGAATCACATCGCGGGCCGTAGTTTGGAGATCCTTGGTCTAGATGAAAGAGATTTGTATGGAACGGTCAAAGAAGTCTGCGGTTTGGGAATCCTTCGGTAAAAGTTATGTTCCGATGCAGTAAATATTGTCACGTGTAGGGTGGTACGCGTGACGAAATGACGGGTTCTAATTCGAATGATTGGATTTCTTAGCACTTTGGTTACAATATCTCCTAATCACATTTACTACAGCGCTGTCTCTGATTTACACACTTTCCAGTTCACCGTTGCACATGCACTAGGATTCTCTGTCTTCATTAGTCGTCTCCTAGCAACGGATCTCAGTCCAGACACTGTCACTTAAAATCACTCTGAAGTCTTCTTGCCTTCAGTCACTCTGTCTGTATTCAGTCTTCACAGTTCACACCCCATTCTCGTCCTTGTACTCTCAGCTCCTGAACCCTCCACTTCTAGTTGCAATTCGCTCCTCCAGCTTAGGGCTCACTGTCACTTTCACTCTGAACTTACAAGTCAAAGTCAAAGTCAAAGTCACATTACGACGGACGCTCAGTCAGTCTTGGTGTCGATTTATTATTATTTGACAGTTACGGTCTTGTTTTCTGTGGAGCGCCCTCTCTGACGAGAGGATGGGTCTGTCTTTTGTGTATATTGCTGGTCCTTTCTAGCGCAGTCTTTGACGGGTCGGAGTCATGTGGGACTCGCGACCATATTTTACTGTCTCAGATTTGAGACTTCCATTTTCGTCGCCTGCGACTCGCAGGGTGACGGTGGAGGTATTCGGCCCCGCCTCCATCATTCTAGTCAAAGTCACATTGCGACTGACGGCCATTCAGCAAGTCTTGGTGTCGAGCCCCGTCTGGGGCTCATGACCAGATATTAATTATTACTTCGACAGTTACGGTCTTATTTCTGTGGGGTGCCCTCTCTGACAAGAGGACGAGTCTGTCTTTTGCATATGCTGCTGGCCCTTGCCAACGCGGTTTTTCTCGGGTCCGAGTCCCTTGGGAATCGCGACCATATTTTACTGTCTCAGATTTGAGGCTTCCCTTTTCGTCGCCTCCTACGATTCGCAGGGTCACGGTGGAGGTTTTCGACCCCGCCTCCACATGGGTGGAACTGGCCTCCATCATTCTAACTCGAACTTGGTCGGCCAAGTCATATAGCCTCGGAGCGGACGACACAGAAAACGCCGCCTCCAACTGTTCTTACATTGTTGCATGCGGCGATCCCAGTATCTCCCGACTTTGAGTCTAACGGTGTTACCACTATGCCAGTTCGCTCGATTTCTGTAGTATTGAAATTTTTACTGGCTTCATGCAAATATTATGGCAGTACTTTAAAAAGTGCCACACTCATTCCCACATTCGTTCATATTCATCATTTAGAGGCCTCCTGTACTCGTACTTAATTTCTCATTCCATAACCAGCCAATTGTCGGGTCGGAGAGGACGCCGCAAACTCGAAGCTCGAGAATGTGATAATGAGCTGCCTGTCACGTATATCGTACACCTCATGCGGAGGTGAGAAATGGGTATGGGGCAATGGTGGAATAATGATTAGCAGAGGAAACACGAACAAACAAGTTGCACCGGTGTCACCATGTCCACCACGAATCTCACACAGAATACCAATCCTGTTTGTTGCTACGTAAATTAAACAGTTGATACAGTGTCTTAGAATGAGAAACTAGGCAAAATAACTACCCAATTTCGTGCTGGTGGTAGCCGATTTTAGTGCGGTGGCATTATTCCGAGCGAATTATGTTCTGCCTCCCTTTTCGCCTCTAACGCTGTTACGCCCATCCTCTAAGCCACCTCTACCCTCCTGGTGTGTCCTACCTCGCTTAGGTATCTGGTAACTGGCCCCGGGCTAAGAGCAGTCAAATCGGGTTAAACCCTGTGACCATAGCTCATGTACACAGTTGTTAAATTGATTATTATTGATTTCAAGTTCTAATTTACTTACAAATTTAATAATGTGGGCCAATGGGACATACACAAAAAAGTTTAGAGACAACTTCCGAAGCCTATATATTGGCGAGATCTTAATACTGCAACGCATCTTAAAAAACCAGTGAGGATGATGCTCAAATAGGGTTTAATGGCGGAATTTTGTGAAGGCAATAGTGAGCCCTTTGATTCTATAAAATGAGAGATATTTGTGATCAACGTAACATTCACCTGTTACTCAAAGAAAAATGTATTTCATCGAATTAACTGAGTTTGTATAGCAACGGGCTATAGGCTGGACGACCGAGGTTAAGTTCCCGGCAAGGGCAAGAGATTCTTTTCTACTCCACAAAGTCCAGACCAAATCTTGGGTCTCCCTTTATCCTGTACAATGGGTAACAAATTTTTATTTATTTCCTGCAAAGTACAGACAGGCTCTGGGTTTCACACAGTCTCCTATAGAATAGGTACACTGGACTGTTTCACCAGAGGTAAAGCGGCAGGGGCGTGAAGCTGACCTCTCACCCCATCTAACGTAGAGATTAATACTGATGGAGCTATACCTCCATTTCCTCATACGCCTTCATGGCATGGCGATTGATTAATTAGGTATGCCCAGGTCCATTGTTATTCGTGTGTTTATGCTTCATGCAAGACAAGATCATTATAGGACAGACTTGCATGTTGTAAAGCGGCCTGCAAGTCTGTACCTGAAGTGCAGTAGGGCTGTCAGTGGCTCTAGGTTAACAGTCCTGCATTAGGGTGAGAGGCCGATTTTCATAACCACAAATATAACAGGTTAAATGAGGTTCGGTAATTTTGTTTAGTGTAGTCTTTAAGATTAGGTCTGTAGGTAACACTTACCATGTCCGACGCTGCATTTTAAGGAAAGTGGTGACAATGAACACTGGAATACACTGAAATAATTAAACTTCGTGTCACACTTTCTGCAGCCAAACACATATTCACGAACACTTACTACTGCACGTACTTATAAAGAAAATGGACGAACTCTCAAGACCACAGTATTGCAATAGCTTCAGCTCGTCCCATAACACACACGTGTACCAAGCCGCACCGATCCGACCAAGTCTGGCGTTGACGAACTACTGATCTGTGATATTGTTTACGGAACCAGCAGTGGGACAGTGGGATCAGCGAGAAGAGTTTAGCGAGCGTTAGCGAGGAACGAGGGAGAAAAGCGACAGGGAGAAGCGACTCATATAGCTTCACTCTGAAACTGAAGCTTATCTATCCCCTTGTAACATAACTTATACGACTGATAGAACACTCTGCTACATACAGACAAGTTTTAATAATTCTTCCGTTCTTTACGATAATTTTCAAAGTCACAGATTATATACCGTCGCGTTATCAGATGATTGTGGGTGATTTTTAGCTTATTATCACATCTTTTGCCCGCAGGGACTAAGGAAAACCACGAAATGCTCATGAATGCCAATCTCTAAAAGAAAATTTGAATTAGACATCTATTGAATACGAAGAAATGTGCTAATCACTAGACTATGACGTTTGGTAAATAAACTGGAAGTCATGAGGTTTGATGTTCTCAAGGCGGTGAATACGCACATCAAAATAGTAATCTTTTTGGCTATGACGCCGTGTAACTTACTTAGGGACCAACGCTTCAGAAGAACATGCTGTTTTCTTTGACTCTGTGTAAGCTGGTATATAAAGCACAATAGACCACTGAGGTCGCGGTGCAAGGGCCGAGAAGGCATACCTCTCATACAGTCATACAAGCTGGTATGTACCTACGTTTGAAAGAAGCCTCTTTCATTAAGCTGGCAGCAGATTTCTCCGAAACATTGCCATATATCTAGCAGACTACACGTCATCATATCCCACAAGACAGGAGCATGATTATCCCATCGGAGAATAGGGATATCTGTACAGGAACAGATTCCGGCTAATACTTAACTAATGAAGTAGATCAAGATGCTATTCACCGGTGAATACCCGAGTTCTATCAGCAGAGTTATTCTCTTACTTGCTAATCACGGTCACTGCGCCCTCTAAGGTATAACTATCTTCGTCCACTCAAAAACTGGGGTCGTGTGTTCGAATTCCACTCTAGGCATGGATGTTTGCGTCTCTTCTATTGCGACATGACGCCTGAAAGCCCGAACAGCCTATTGCTAGACAACGGCTCGCTAGGCACGTTTCCGTGACGAGTGTGACATGGCATATGAAAGCCGGAATAGTCCACTGCTAGAAAACGGCTCGCTGAAACACGTGTCCGTGATAACGAGTGGACACGCAATAGTGGATGAACTGTTGGGGGTTGTGATCTCTACTCGGTTCGCCCCGAGTTATAGAAGGGGATAAGTAATTGATTCGAGAGTTAAGTCAAAAGTTATTCCTCGTTCGTCATTCATCCTTAGTGATTCGGAAGTTACCGATTCGTAAATCAGAACCAAGTCAGTCGCAGTGGACGAGAAGACACTCGTAGTCCAGTAAGGAATGGAGCGAGTCACTGATTGTGAGTTGGTATAATTAATTGTAATTAAGAGAGTTTGCAAAGGAGGCGCTAAAGTCATCCAATCCAGAACTTGTTATTATTAGCCACGGAATCCTGGACATGTGACACTGTGTTTGTATTTTCCTGTCTAGTTAGTGGCATTGAGACAGGCTGATTCCCTCCCAAGGACACCTACCGAGTTTCTGCATGATAATGAAACTGTGAAACAGTTCACTTGATGAATCATCATCATCATCATTCATCTGTAATCTGTCAAGACGACAGGTCCACAGTCTCTTCCAAAACAGTTCTTCCACTTGATGTGATCTAGAGCTTTCTCCTTCAAATGACAGTATCCTCTTCTGTCCCCAAGGTCATCCAGCATCTTCTTACGTCTTCTTGTCTCTTCTATTCGCCCTTCTATCTTTCCTTCAATAACTTCTTTTAGAAGGNCTCCAAATGTAGCATTTCACTAGTTTCTTCCTCAAATTTAAGTCCAATTTGCTGGTAAAAAGATTCTTCTTCTTGCTAAGTGCAGCTTTTGCCATGGCAATCCTAGATCTAATTTCACAAGTACACCTTCCATCATCTGTTAACAAGCTACCCAAATATTTAAAACATTTCACATTCTCCAGTTGTTTTTGGTCTATCTTTAGTGTGACTGGGGTGGGTTGTCTCGAAATTTTCATTACTTTTGTTTTCTCCACATTCATTTCCATGCCATAGCACCTTCCAATTTCGATTAGTCTATCAACTTAATGAATAGCGGTGATTAATTACAAGTATCTGAAAAGGAAATTTACCTAGAGGGTTGGCTCAGCGGTAACGCTTCTGATTTTTATTTTGTAGGTCACCAGCCGGGACATAATTATCCTGACTAAGGTTTATCGTGGCTTTCATCAGTCCCTCCAGGCAAATTCCAGCATAATATATCCATCAGGCTACAACAGCTTCCAGATATTGTCCAAGTTGCCGTTCATCAGTCGCCATGTTGAATAATGTTTGCAATTTTTGATTCACGGAAGAAACGAGATCCTCCATGTTCAATGCACAACGCTATGATAACTTTCTAAAAATTAAGTGGTAGGTTTAAATCTTAACAACTCCGTTAATACGAAAGAATATTATGGCTTATATACCGTTGTCGGGCAACGACCGCGATACAAGCAATGAGACAACAGCCGTTACCGGACAGCGGCAAGAGCGCCAATCGACTGGCTGGAAAGCGGTGTTTTCTGCTCGGTCCGCGCCGATGGCTACGCAAGCAACAATGGGTACAGAATATAGGTACGGTGTTTTGTGTGCTGTCCGTGCCTTAGATGTTATAGGTAACGAAATTAGTGAGTTCAGTTCAGTGTAGTGAAGTGAAGTAGTTGGTTGACGAGTTAGTTAGAGAACTAACAGTTCAGCCTTTGTGAGCTGTTGCTCTTAGAATCTGGTAGCTGAGGCACGGGAATAGTTCGGAAAACCAGAGTAAGGGGAACGTCCGCCGTTGAAGCCGTTAACAGGCAACGACTGGCGAAGACGCTGGAAAAGACTTTGTGTGTGCTGTAGTGAACTGCAGAGTGTGTGAATTATCGACAGTGCCGCTGTAGTTACTTGTAGTTACGATCTGTAAGTAGTCACTGAAACCAATTAGCAATCCAAATCCCCATCTATAGTCATCCATACACGTGAGAATATTTTGGTTAACTAACTTAGTGTCCACTCTGTGCATTTACTGTCTTCCCCATTCGTGCTACATGTATCACCACTGACTTTCTCTGTCAGATGCACACGGAGTGAACTAGCTCAGTGTGATACGGAGGGAGGGCATTGGAATGCCGTCGACTGCTGCTACTAGAGACTTGGAGGATTTCTAACATGGGATGTAGTCACTCCTGACCTATACCAAAAAGAAAGTGATATTTTCAGCCGAGATCTTGACACAGCTCTACACCACAACAAGTCTCCGCACACAATTAAAAAAAAAACATAGCATACTGGAAGCACAGAGTATCAACTGAAAAATAATAAGTTTTAATTAATTTTGAAGAAATTCAACAGTAATTAGAACTATGTAAGATTTGAGGCTTTCACGGCGGTGAATATGAAGCAAGTAGTCTTCTGGGATTTGGCACCGTGTATATGTGGTGTTAACCGACGTTTCGGAGGAACGTCGGTTAACACCACATATACACGGTGCCAAATCCCAGAAGACTGCTTGCTTCATAATTAGAACTAGTTTTAACAAATTGTTAGCAATATAGGGTTACAGCTGAGCTGAATATACTGATTGAACTGAGGAGATTTAATGTTTTTCCCGATGTTGAAAGAAGATCCAGTTCAGAAACATCACGCTTTTTATTTGTGCAACGTATAGGTCTGTCCAGAAACTCTATAACTCCCGTTAGAGTCTCGATATGACAGCGGACGGGCACCTTTCATCTGAAGCATTAATTGCGCAGTTTAATTTCCTTTCGAAATGAATTATCATGCAGATGTTATGCAACTCCTTTGTGGGAGCCGTCATGCGTGTTGTGCACAATGAATCCCAGTTTCCACAGTCCGTTCTCTTGTATTACAAGTATATAATTGTGAGAAAAATCCCTGAAGTGACGGAGGGGCCGCGCGACCATCTCGGTGACTTCGCAACAGTCTGTGCTTACACGAGGCAGGAGAACAGGCTCCATGGAACACTGCAGGTAAGAATCAGACTAATGTGGAGTGTTATGGTGGAAATGACATAGAATGGAACAGGGGGTATTTATAGGTATAAATAGACATAATCAGAATGTGTTGTAGCCTACTGAGGATAACTGAGGAGCTATTACAAGGAAATAGCGGCTCCGGTCTAGAAAACGGAGATTAACGGCCGTGGGGATCCGCTGCGCTGACCACGTGACACCCTCTATCTCCTAAAATTGGCACTAAATCCGCCGACAAGCGGAGGTCGCTCGGTCGGTATAGTTCGCTTGCGGACTACAGGCCACGGAGTTTGTTTTTTAGCTAATGGGAGAATAATACCAAAATGGATATTTAGAGTGCATATTCAAAGAAAATGAATTCAAAATATGATGTTCTCTATGAGGCAGGGGATTCCTCTCAGCTGCGTGACTGAGAAACTGTCAGCTTTTCAAGAAAGAAACACCACTTAATGTGGTTAAGTATGGTTATCCGTCAACACAACAATAATATTGTCACGTGTCCGAGGTTCCGTGACGAATAATACCGGGTTGTGGATTGGATGATTGGATTTGCTGGCACTTCTATTGCAGTCTTTCTTAATTACACTCGAGTATACCGGCTCTCAATCAATGACTGCCTAAGACTCGCTCCATTCCTTACTGGACTACGAGTGTCTTCTCTTCTGCGTGACTGACTTGGTTCTGATTTACGGATCGGTCACTTCTTCAGCTTCCGGTGTCCGCTGGTCAGCACTCCACAGCTCTTCTCTTCTGCTGCGACTGACTTGGTTCCGATTTACGGATCGGTCACTTCTTCAGCTTCCGGTGTCCGCTGGTTAGCACTCCGCAGCCGAACACTGAACTACGAGTGTCTTCTCTTCTGCTGCGACTGACTTGGTTCCGATTTACGGATCGGTCACTTCTTCAGCTTCCGGTGTCCGCTGGTCAGCACTCCACACTGAACACTGGACTACGAGTGTCTTCTCTTCTGCTGTGACTGGCTTGGTTCTGATTTACGGATCGGTCACTTCTTCAGCTTCCGGTGTCCCCTGGTCAGCACTCCACAGCCGAACACTGGACTACGAGTGTCTTCTCTTCTGCTGTGACTGGCTTGGTTCTGATTTACGGATCGGTCACTTCTTCAGCTTCCGGTGTCCGCTGGTCAGCACTCCACAGCTGAACACTGGACTACGAGTGTCTTCTCTTCTGCTGTGACTGACTTGGTACTGATTTACGGATCGGTCACTTACAAATCACTAAGGATGACTGACGAACGAGGAATTGATGAATCAAAGTCAAAGTCACATTACGACTGACGGTCAGTCAGTCAATAAGTCTTGGTGTCGAGCACCATCTGGGGCTCATGACCAGATATTTATTACTGTTTGACAGTTAAGGTCTTGTTTTTGTGGGGCGCCCTCTATGACGAGAGGACTGGTCTCTCTTTTGTCCTTCTCGGGTCCGAGTTCCTAGGGACTTGCTGCCATATTTTACTGTCTCAATTTTGAGACTTCTCCCTTTTTGTCGCCTCCTACGGGTCGCAGGGTCACGGTGGAGGTATTCGGCCCCGCCTCCACAGGGTAATTAATAAATTAATACATAAATTACGTGTCCCCGTTTTATAACTTCGGGGCGAACCGAATAGAGATCACCACCCATAGTTGGTCTATTATTTCGTGTTTTAGCGATTTGCTACCCAGCAACGGATGTCCTTCCACTGTTGAGAGCGTGTTTACCGAACCGTTATCTAGCAGTGATCATATGCGTCATAATATGTTGGTTTGTTTTATTTTATTGCATTGTATTTTGTTCGAGGGACAATTTACAGTCGCTCAGAGAACTCAGACTACTGTTGAGTACCCTGTGTTCCCCAGATCTTGCTAGGGCCCTTCAAGGAACTCTGGTTGTAGTAACAGAGCGGGGACCATTGACACAATGAATGGTTACAGAGGGGCACACGGCCTCACTGTTCCGTGACAAGAAGCGACGCCGTCCAAGACTATGAGAATACCCGGAACCGGATATGAGCAATTTGAATGACCTCTAACACTCCTGTACGCGATGCTGGATGGCGATCTGACAGCTGCTGCACGCATTAGCCAGTTCTGCTTAGTTATCCAGCAGGTTATGTTTCACGCCCAACAGTTGTGACGGAGAAGTTGCCTAAAATATGCGGCGATAAATCCGTCTTCATTTCACTTCCGGCGTTCAAAGCTCTGGGAAAGCATTTTGGATATGGTCGTAACTGATGATACCACAGTTCGTCTCCGGACGTCATCCTCAACCAGTCCAATTTAGTATGCATTCGGGGGTACGCGGTATCGTAGTTGGTTGAGGCACTATGCTACAAGTCGGAAGGTCGCGGGTTCGAGTCCCGATGAGGTAATTACATTTTTTAATTGAACTAATCCTTCCAGCCACACTATGGTTCTGGTGTCGACAGCCTCTAACAGAAATGAGTACCAGGAATCCTTCTGGGGGCAAAGGGCGGCCGTCGCGTATAGATGATCTCACCGCCATCTGTGAGTCGATTGTCTAGAAAATGTGGAAGCCTCGACGTCTGAAAACCTTATGGCCCCTCCACGGCCTGTCACAAGGATAGCTTCACTTTTAAATTTTACATTCTGTTTCAGTCAAACCGAAGTTGTGTGACTTTGAATTCTGCAATATTTGAAATATTTTGAGTATATGATCAGTTACTATCAGTTTTTAGATCAAAGGATATACACCGAGCGATTAAAACAAAAATATATAAAACAATGATAAGACCGGTGCTTTATTATGGATGTGAGGGTTGGACGCTAAACAAGAAAGAGGAACCAGTCATCAGTTCTTTCGAGAGAAAAATCCTAAGACGAATTTATGGACCAATAAAAGAGAATGGGATATGGAGAATAAGATATAATAAAGAGTTATACAAATTACATAAGGAGCCAGAGATCTCAGTGACGATAAAGCTTAAAAGATTGCAATGGGCTGGGCATGTACAGAGAATGGCTAAGGAGCGTATCCCAAAGAAAATATACAGTACAATAGGTGGTAGGAGACGTGCTGGGAAACCAAGAACTAGATGGATTGATGCGGTGGAAGAAGATGCAAAGAAGTTAATGGGTGTGAGGAACTGGAAGAGAGCAGCGCAGGATAGAGGGGAATGGAGGGGCTTGATAAGGGAGGCCAAGGCCCGACATAGGGCTGTTGCGCCATAGAAGAAGAAGATGCGACTGTTGGAAGGAGCCAGAGATCTCAGTGACGATAAAGCTTAAAAGATTGCAATGGGCTGGGCATGTACAGAGAATGGCTAAGGAGCGTATCCCAAAGAAAATATACAGTACAATAGGTGGTAGGAGACGTGCTGGGAAACCAAGAACTAGATGGATTGATGCGGTGGAAGAAGATGCAAAGAAGTTAATGGGTGTGAGGAACTGGAAGAGAGCAGCGCAGGATAGAGGGGAATGGAGGGGCTTGGTAAGGGAGGCCAAGATCGGGCTGTTGTGCAATAGTAGAAGAAGAAGAAGAAGAAGAAGAAGAAGTATATATTAGTGCAGGCAGTAAGCCTACTTCTGTGGGTTGTCACTGGGTTCTCATGCCTTTCTTGGCCTCCCGCGTGGTCGCTCACCAAAAGGTTTCAGCACAACACTCTTGTCTCTTCCTCTCAGCCACGTGACTTCAGAAACCCAAGCATCGGCACTTAACTGAACGGCCTCTCTACTAAGAAGCAATCTTCTTTCTTTCAGGCATTTTGTGCTGCATTTATAATTGGAAAGGCCAACATAATTGTTTCATGTATGCTGATTCGGAGATACGTAAATATACATATTTCTTTACAGAATACATGTTCTCCTAAAGTCATGACTATCAAAAACTCCGTGGCCTGTAGTCTGCAAGCGAACTATACCGACCGAGCGACCGACGCTTGTTGGCGAAGTTAGTGCCAACTTTAGCGGATAGAGGGTATCGCGTGGTCAGCGCCACTCATCCCCACGGCCGTTAATCTCGGTTTTCTAGAGCAGAGCCGCTATTTCCTTAAAATAGCTNCCACTGGGTTCTCATGCCTTTCTTGGCCTCCCACGTGGTCGCTCACCAAAAGGTTTCAGCACAACACTCTTGTCTCGTCCTCTCAGCCATATGACTTCAGAAACTCAAGCATCGGCACTTAACTGAACGACCTCTCTACTAAGAAGCAATCCTCTTTCTTTCAGGCATTTTGTGCTGCATTTATAATTGGAAAGGCCAACATAATTGTTTCATGTATGCTGATTCGGAGATACGTGAATGTACATATTTCTTTACAGAATACATGTTCTCCTAAAGTCATGACTATCAAAAACTCCGTGGCCTGTAGTCTGCAAGCGAACTATACCGACCGAGCGACCGACGCTTGTTGGCGAAGTTAGTGCCAACTTTAGCGGATAGAGGGTATCGCGTGGTCAGCGCCACTCATCCCCACGGCCGTTAATCTCGGTTTTCTAGAGCAGAGCCGCTATTTCCTTAAAATAGCTCCTCAATTATCCTCATGAGGCTTAGTGGACCCCGTTCCAGACCCACTGCTTCTCAGAAAATCCGGTAGCGCCGGGAATCGAACCCGGGACCTCTGGATCTGTAGCCAGGAACTCTGACCACTAGACCAAAGAGGCGGGCGAATGCCAAAAACATGAAGAGTTAATTTGCTTCTGTTCTGAAGTTGCCGGAGCCTGTACATATATTTAATACAATCCAGGATCTGGCAGGAAAGAATGCCACATCATGCTCACGGGAAAGCGGGGACAGCTGATAACATTCACGTTGTGCCCAGATTGTGACTGTCTCGGGAATTGTGCTTCGTGTTCAGAAATTCAACATAATATGAACGGGAGATTTCGTACGCAACCGAGACCCTATGAGATTACATAATACGTATGTCGTACAGTGAGGAACATATCACCGGATTCGGTTTCTCTGCTCCAGGAACGTGATTATGTGCTGATTCCCGTCAGATTTGGGTTGCATATGAAATGAACTCTCTTCTGGAGTGGCTGCCCCACTCTCAGGGCAGGCGACATCTGCCGCCGCTAACTCATCACAAAGTAGTACAACTAAATTCCACGCATGTGACGTAAGATAAGTCTGCCTCTATGCTTAATTAATTAAGCACCACGCCATCAAAACGTATGGGGCAGTGGATGTATAGTTCCATCACTCTTGGCCTCGGCACTAGATGGAGGACAGTGGTCGCGCCTTAACGCTTTACCCCCCCCCCCCNCCCCCCCCCCCCCCCGGAGGAAGAGCCACCGATGACCTTTCGATAGGAGGCTGGGTGGTCCCCAGAGCCGGTCTGGATGCTAAGGAGAGGAGCGAAGTCTTGCCCCTACCGGGAATCTAGCCTTGACCATGCAGCCCGTAAGGGCCGCGCCATAGTTCAAGCGGTTAGTCGCTGGCTTCTCACCGCGGCGGTCCGGGTTCAAACCCGGGTCTGCTCAAGTGGGATTTATAGTGGACAAAGTGACGCTGGGGTAGGTTTTCTCCGAGTACTTCGGTTTCCCTTGCCAATCTTCATTCCACCAAATTCTCCATCATCATAATCACCCGGGGCAGGTACAATAGGCCAATCAGTGGCCGCCATGCCGAGTGGTCCCAAATGGACTCCCCCCCCCACCATTATGCGAAATGCAGCCCGTAGCCCATCGCTATTGCATATTGGGCATTTAAAATTATTAACTTGCACTGTGAATTTAAACGGCCGTGGCAAGAGTGGTGGGAGCGATATGTTTGTCTTAGGAACCAGTGGTTCCTTGCTGGCTCCTGCGGGGACGGGTTCGACTGAAGACGAGCAATTTCGAAGTAGCTGAGCAACTATTAGCTTGTATTAGCTTTTGCTCCATAGAGCTACGCAGTCAGTTAACTTGAAAAAGCGGCCAATGCCCACAAGGGCTGTAGAACCATAGACAGACAGACAGAAAGACAAGCCTGTAACTTGGGAATTTTACGAGAGACATGGCATTGATATGACGTGATTGATGTCCTTATGGGACAGACAGTGAATTGCTGCTTGCTGCACTACTTTACCACATGATACAGCTGCAGTTAAAATTAATTCTTAAAACGACAGTGAATTTTATATTTTTTCTTCAGAAAGTGAGGAGAAATGAAAGTTTCCCAGACATTCCAAATATACTGTAGGAAAAATTCAGTAGCCGGAAATAAGATTCGAGTCTTGAAGAATGATACAGTAACAGGATACGGAAATATGCAGCCATCAATATCTCTGTTTCTGGGATATAAAAGAGTCAGACATTTCAGATTTACTGGTAAAAACATTTCGATCAGCCTCTTCAATATCAAATGATTTATCCATTATGAATTATGTTCCTCCAAAGGAGTTAATAAAACATTCTTCTTTCAAGTTTTAGAAAGTTGAAATAGCGAATTTGTTTACAAGGAAAATGCCATTCTCATCACGAAAGCGCCTCTTCTCGTGCAGCAGAGTGGCACGGGGCTGCGCTACCACGTTTGTCTCACTTCATCACACGGGATTCCACCATGTTGCCCTCATTTACGTAGCGCCATCTTGAATCACTCGAGGACACGAAGAACAACTGATAACACTACTAAAAGCTCTTTCATAAAATAACTCAGACAATTTTTTCCAGGCAGACAAGAATGGCAGGCTGCAGGGATAAACTCAGAGGCGAGTGGTGTGGAGGTAACGGCACTCATTTCAGATCAGTGATGCCATTCCAATACAGAATCAGTTTTCTTCCATCTCGTAACTATTGAGGCAAAATTAAGTAACATTTAAAATACACATACATTGAGGAAATAAACTGTGTCATTTTCGTGTAAAAACCAATAAGCTGCAAATTCCAAATAGATCTTACAGTACCTGGACATTAGAACAGATGCAATTTCAAACCTAGCAGCATATTGGCCAATTAAAGGTTGTAGTGGCGCAGTGCGTTGTCAGCTGGAAATGAGAGGTCATGTTAACAATTCCTGATGTTTCTGCAGGAACCTGTCTACAGCGAAGGAGACATGAACTGCTGCGAAGTGACGTACCTGCTCCTCCACGTCATCCGTGGCATACTCATGACAATTGTCTGCATGCTGAGAGAAGTTGTACACCTCGTTGTGCCTCGCAGGCAGAAGTCTGTCAAGGGGGAGATCGTTCTGGTACGTTTCTGCAGCGCTCCCNGGGGGGGGGGGGGGCGTGGAGAAGATGCACTGCTCTCTGGTACAAGAGTGTAACTCAGTAACGCAGTAGGAATCATAGAAGATACCTTCACAGTTTCAGGTGACGACACGGCCACGAGGCGAAAGAACGATATTTACGGGAATCTGTCATTACAGAGCCCAATTTAATTTATTTTTCCTGCAGACTCTGTATTTATGATTTAAAAAGAAGCATAGCACGCTTTATAATAAGAACATTGGATTCTCAAATATCATGTGATACCGGCCCGAGATCCCTATTTGGTCTCAAACAGTGAATAACTTCCGCTCTTTTAGAAAGTATATCCTACCAAATGTCGGGGGGCACGCAGTAGCGTAGTTGGTTGAGGCATTATGCTACAAGACAGAAGGTCGCGGGTTCGAGTCCCGAGGAGGTCATTGGATCTTTTTCAACTGACCTAATCCTTCTGGCCTCACTACGGCCCTGGGGTCTACTCAGCTTACAACAGAAATGAGTACCAGGAATCTTCCTGGGGGTAAAGGGCGGCCGGCGCGTAAGGCTGACAACCTCACCGCCATCTGTGAGCCGATTGTCTAGATAATGTGGGAGCCTCGATATCTCAGAAAAAAATGGGCTCCGCGATCTGCTACAGGATAGCTTTACTTTTCCTTATCCCACCAAATGCTGACTAAGTCTGTCTGGGTTTGGCTTCTGATATCGCATTGGTGTACTGTGCGTCACACATGTTTAATGCATTCGTTGTATTTTATAGCATCTTATTAAATTTAATTTTACAGGTAACAGGAGCGGGTCGTGGACTAGGAAGGAGATTAGCACTTAACTTCGGGAGGAGGCAGGCTTTCATTGTCTGCTGGGACAAAGACGCAGAGAACAACCAGAACACTGCAAGTATCTGAGTTCCTCTACTTATGTGGTTGTCACATCAACGGAAACGCCTAAATGAGATGTGTTTCCCTCGCACATGGGCAAAATGCATATGTTAAAACGCGATTTGGGTTCTCGGTTCCTTCGCACTTGAACATGTTTTCGTGTCACAGAAGGACAATTTGAACGTATGAATGTATCACTGAGTACCGAGTTCACACTGAAAGAAGCCATTCAGTTACGTGTCCTTCCCACAAAGCACAAGAAAGTAATGCACATAAGGAAAGGCCGCGCCATAGCTCAAGCGGTTAGTCGCTGGCTTCCCACCGCGGCGGCCCGGGTTCGAGCCCGGGGGTCTGTTCAAGTGGGATTTATGGTGGAAAAAGTGGCGCTGGGGCGGGCTTTCTCCGAGTACTTCTGTTTCCCCTTCCAATCTTCATTCCACCAAATTCTCCATCATCATAATCACCCAGGGCAGGCTACAATAGGCCAATCAGTGGCCGCCGTGCCGAGTGGACCCAGATGGACTCCATTCCACACTATGCGATTTAAAACGTATATAAGGATAATGGTGTCTCTCAGTCTCCCCCCCCCCGGCTGTCCTCATATAACTGGACAATTGACTGTGATGTAAATTGATGCGTATGTAGCAGCGCTGAAGACTACTCCGAATTTGGAAGGTTCCCATTTTGACGATGGTTAACAATATTGAACAGTTTGGATAGCGACAAAAAGCTGAAAAAACTATCCCCGTAACAGGCCCTGGAGGCCCATAAGCTTGTGAGACATCGAGGATCTCGCATCCTCTAGACAATCGGCTCACAGATGGCGGTAAGTTTGTCAGCCTTAAGCGCCGGCCGCCTTTTATCCCCCAGAAAGATTCCTGGTACTCATTTCTGTTAGAGGCCGAGTCGACCCCAGGGCCATACTGCAGCCGAAAGGATTAGGTCAATTAAACATCCAATGACCTCATTGGGAATCGAACCCGCAAATATCGAAAGTTGTAGCTTTACGAACATTGCGGTACCCAGGAACGCGAATTGTGCAGGCAAAACTTACAATGACAGCATGTGGAACCTCTGTGTGCTATGGTAGGGATTGCAACTCTCTAATCTTCATACACTGCTATCACAAAAATTGTTCTGAAGGTAAACTGAGGTAAACGAAAACGGCTGACGGTGGGCGAGACTTCATTACGACCAACACTCTTATACGTATATGTCTCTCTTATAACGATCACACAGAAAAACTCGTTGCTCAAGTGTGTATTTCCCCATTTCAATTCAACGACGTAACAGGCCTCTGCAAGATCTTACTAAAGCGAAAACACAAAGAGAAGTGATCCAAGTGATTCTTATTCGTCTTGTTACAGTGAATCATTTGCTGTTGGAGCCACTAGCCGCAAGACAAGGCATTGCGCAGTCCGCGTACCGCGCATGGCAAGTTCAGCTAACCATGAGAACATGAGAAAGACAGTGTACCTGTGTACTGACTTTCGTTCTGTATGCGGCAGCGTAGTTGGTTGAGGTAGTTGAGGTACTATGGTACGAGCCGGAAGGTCGCGGTTTCGATTCCCGAAGAGGTCATTGGATTTTTTTAATTGACCTAATCTTTCCAATTGGACTATGGCCCTGGGGTCGACTCAGCCTCTAGCATAAATGAGTACCAGGAATCTTCCTGGGTAGCAGAGGGCGGCCGGCGCGTAAGGCTGACAACCTCACCGCCATTTGTGAGCCGATTGTTTAGAAAATGTGGGAACCTCGACGTCTCACAACCCTATAGGCCTGCACGGCCTTTTACAGGGATAGCTTTACCTTTTTTTACAATACACATTATCACTAAAAGTTTATTTCCCACCAAATGATGTATCGAGATGTAGGTGTAGATGGATAGAGACATCTTACAGGCAGTAGTAGTGCCTGAGAAAAATAACTCAATTTCCTTGGCTCAGGATATGGCCCAATGGTTGAATCTTGTGAACACGATGATGGATTTTCGGGTGCCATAAAAGTCACGAATTCCTTGACCAGACGGACGACTGTTACTTCCTCAAGCATTTTATTCCTTCGAGTTAGATAATAATTTACCCTCAAATGTATCTTCCGCCTGGCTAAAGCGGTAGCAATGCTGACTTATATTCCTGGGGTGACCAGTCCGAAGGCGAACTGATGCTTTCCATGGTATCCTCAGCCCCTTCAAGCGAATGCCTTTACAGTATCCCGAATTATTTGGTGGCTGCTTCCTCCGAAATCCTTTCAACTTCACTGAGCATGATCTTATACCACCCAAAGTTAATGATCACTTCAGAACTTGCAGCGTCGTTAATTCACACCCAACCCAGTCTGCAGTTCGGTCCTAGATGAGTTCAGTTTCCAAGTGGGTTTAAATTAAGATATTATTGTCCTTATTGACATTTCGAACATAAATAAGAATATAGAGAAGGGATAGCTCAGTCGGTATAGCGACTGGCTACGGGTTGGATGACCGAGGGGTCGGAGTTCGAGTCCCGGTAGGGTCAAGAATTTTCTCTTCTCTACGTCGTCCAGACCGGCTCTGGGGTCCACCCAACCTCCTATCCAATTGGTAACGGGGGCTGCTTCCCCGGGAGTAAATCGGCAGGGGCACGAACCTGACCACTCACCTCCAGCTAGTGCCTAGGTCAAGAAAATGTGGATCTGTACATCCACTCCCCCATACGTCTTCATGGCGTAGTGCTTAATTAGTGAAGCATAGAGACAACTTTACCTTTTACATAAGAATATATACAGGGATACTGCTGGGTGAAGTGGGTGGATTTAAAGCAGCTAAATACGTATAGAGCAGCAGGATTGCAAACATTCCAAATCTAATTTTGAGTGCTTCTGTTGTTAACGCTACAGCATTTGTCTTTCAGGTGTGGGATATCCGACAAGAGGGAGGTCAGGCCATAGGTTTCACATGTGACGTAACGGACAGGAAAGCTGTAATGGAGACAGCTGTCTTGGTGCAGCAACAGATCGGTCACGTGACCATACTGATCAACAACGCCGGAATCTGCCTGGTGAAACCAGTTCTAGAATGCACCCCTGACGAGCTGTACGGTCTGCTGGACACGAACCTCATGGGGCACTTCTGGGTAGGAACTTCACTCGGTTTATGTAACGACACTGTCAGTAACATCGAAACAAAGGTTGCTCAATGAAAACTGATTTGGACAGAATGCGGAAGGAGGCGGTCGCCGCTTAATTTGAGGTATGGTATCTGTATTTGCCTGGTGACACTGAGGAAAACCACGAAGGGTCTGGTTTATGAATACAAAATATATATAGGATAATTAAACGCAAAAAAATACAACAAGACTCTAGGGTATAATCCTAGATTTCACATATTATAACAATTCTTGGTGACCTGTGTAAATCACACAGATCGTCATTATGTAGTCACCAGCAATTTTGATTTCGTACTTCGGAATGACACAGACCCACTAGTTACCCACGTTTTCTGTTTATTGTGTTATGACGGTCAATAAAGAGTTGTACACGTATTTACATTGTTTAGCTTTTCTAAACAAATGAATTACTTGTATATTATAATTTGGATGCTTGTTCCAGTATAGCGGCGTGCTCATCTGTTTCCAGTATATACGTATCACTGCTCACTATACATACGCGTATCAGGAAGAGTCGCTGGTCTTGTTAGACGGTGCTTACCATTCCTTCTTCCTGCCTACTGTATTGTTTTGTTTCAGACTCTGAAAGCCTTCCTGCCGGCCATGTTAGAGAGGAACTCAGGACACGTGGTAGCCATTTCTTCGGCTGCCGCCATAGCTCCTGTGGCCCACGAGGCGGTATACTCTGCCTCCAAAGCAGCCGTCTCTGGTAACAAAAGCGCATTCTCACGGAAGCGTTTCACAATACACGTCTACTTTGTTAAGCATAAGTCGCCGCTTATCCATGGAAACCAGGACTTGTCTGTCTCTTGATTTTTAGAAAATGTGCATAAAAACTGAAATAATTCTCGGCGATTCATTGATGAACTGCCCTCTCTTGGCACGTTTCTCGAAGACTTTCTCTTTACACAGAAGCAAATGCGATAATTTACCGAATAAGTTTAAATATTTAGTTTACTGGAGATTTTTGTGCATATATTTGTATAATTCGAAATCTACGTATTTTACTCAGAGATGAAAGAAACACCTACATCTCACAGGGCACGCGGTAGCGTAGTTGGTTGAGACACTATTCTACAAGACGGAAGGTCGCGGGTTCCAGTCGTGATCAGGTGGATTTTATCAATTCACCTGATCCATCCGCACTATGGCCCCGGGGCGGACTCAGTCTCTAACGGAAATGACTACCAGGAATCTTCCTGGGAGTAAAAGGTGGCCGGCGCGAAAGGCTGACAAACCGCCATCTGTGGGTTGATTGTCTAGAAGATGTGGGCGCCTCGACGTCTCACAATCCTATGGGCTTTCACGGCCTGTTACAGGTAGCTTTAACTTTTTTTTTACCTATAGGGTCATTCCATGTGAAATCATCCAGAGAGGTCGCTCACAATTTTTAAAAAAATTCAAAATTTGTACACTCATTTCTACAGATTTTCACACCTCAAAAAAAAATGTTAAAAAAATTGTGATCCGCTCGGTTCTCCCGGTACAGCCGTTTTTATAATGCGAAAAAAACGCGTTTTCGGCTCAAATGGAGGTTTGCGTTATCTTCTGTATCTCGATAACTACTGAAGCTAGAGACTCTAATGAAAGACCAATTTGTTCCTCATGATATAGATAACAAATCATATTATTATAAGGTTTTACTCAACTCACTTCCTCTAGGTCAAATTAACCTCGAAACTTACCTATCGATTTTGGGTGAAACGCTATCTTTGACCTTCAAAATCCAATGGGAGGGGGAAAGTATCAGATCTGTGGTTTCTACCCTTTGTTTTCTCCTACATTTAGAATATAATCATATAGATTTGAACACCATATCTATTTTCTAAAATTTTCCAGGAGCTTCCAAACTTTGCTCTGGGCCCAAAATCGGCCATTTTTAACATCTCATATCTCCGGCGGAGAAGCTCCGAAAATGTNGAATCTTTCCAATTTATGCCATCACTATGAGGACTTCGGACTTGAAGCAGAATGGAACTTCTTTGCCATCTCGCACGGGAAGAATGCCTGTGACGGTATTGGCAGCACCACGAAGAGGCAAGCAGCGAAAGCCAGTCTTAAAAAAACTCATTTTAATCAAATCATGTGCCCGCTATAACTGCAAATATTCTGCACAGAAAATATCCCAGGAATAGTTTACTTTTTTGTGCCAAAAGAGGAAGTTGCAAGAAATGAAATCATTCTAAAAAGCAGGTTCCAAAAGTGCAAAACTGTGCTCCACACAAGAGAAAATCACCGGGTCGTCCATCTGGAGGAAAACAGGGTCAGGTGTTATTAAACATCCAAGTCCGATGGTTTCGAAGACATCGTGATAGTGGACACTTACTGAACCACGTGTACTTTCAAACAAAGTGGAAAATATTCATCGGAGTACACAAAGAACTAATAACATTTGATGCAGGTAAGCCAATTGTTGAGATATTGTTTTTTTTTTTTTGGTAAAATTCAAAGTGCCCAAAACTTCGCTAGTAGTTGAATATAAAAGTTGTAATTTTAATTTCAAGCTGCTCTAGAATAGTGCACTATTTGCTATTAATTTCAAAATTTTCGGAGCTTCCCCACCGGAGATATGAGATGTTAAAAATGGCCGATTTTGGGCCCAGAGCAAAGTTTGGAAGGTCCTGGAAAATTTTAGAAAATAGGTACGGTGTTCAAAACTATATGATTGTATTCTTCATGTAGGAGAAAACAAAGGGTAGAAACCACAGATCTGATACTTCCCCCCTCCCATTGGTTTCTGAAGGTCAAAATAGCGTTTTTCCCAAAATCGATAGGTAAGTTTCAAGCTTAATTACACCTAGAGGAAGTGAGTTGAGTAAAACCTTATAATAATATAATTTGTTATCTATATCATGAGGAACAAATTGGTTTTTCATTAGAGTCTCTAGCTTCAATAGTTATCGAGATACAGAAGATAACGCAAACCTCCATTTGAGCCGAAAACGCGTTTTTTTCGCATTATAAAAACGGCTGTACCGGGAGAACCGAGCGGATCACAATTTTTTTTACATTTTTTGAGGTGTGAAAATATGTAGAAATAGGTGGACAAAATTTGAATTTTTTTAAAAATTGTGAGCGACCTTTCTGGATGATTTCATATGGAATGACTCTATAGCTCATATTGTACGTGGATTGTTCTACAGTTTGATGACCATACGGTACCGGGAAAACCCCATTGCCGTAATGTTTAACAGCATGAGGAACTGAGTACGTGTACTTCGAGGTAAGTGACGCACATTTCTGACATGAGAGCTGTGTGCAATATTCTGAAGTAAACGTATATGTCAAAAGATAAATCTCTGAAATGAACAAATGTCCATATGCCTTTGACTTTCCACAGAAAGTAGCGATTATTATAATTGTTTTAAAACAAAACATGTTACACAGTGTGTGTGCTTTCCTAATTTCATTTGAGAAGTCATTGTCACAAGATGCACCGACCTGTTCACAGGGTTGATGGACGGACTGCTCCAGGAGCTATACCTTCAGAACAGAAAGGTCAAAGTGACTTGCGTGCACCCCTACTTCATAGCCTGCATGAATGACTTGCCACTGAAATTCGACCTCAGGTAAGCAATGCTTATGCTCGGCCATTTTGTCATTCCGAAAATAAATTATGGAAATTCTTTTAAACGATGATCGGAGGTGAACCACACAATGCTCCTCCCCCAGGTAAGATCAAAGCGCGCAGAAGCAGAAAGTCGAGTGTCACGCAGACCCCCTCACATTTCCGATTCGTGATTCGTGATACAAAGATTTGACAACTGTTCTGGTCGCTATAGGGATATTCATGTATCTAACGTTCTCTGACCGGTGCACTGTTCAATATCATCGTACCGATAAATTGCACTTCCTCTGGCCGCAATAGTGTTCGTTATCATCTTACTGAAGTATGGAACGTCTTTCTCTGACGGATGTACTGTTCGTTATCATCTTACTGAAGTATGGAACGTCTTTATCTGACGGATGTACTGTTCGTTACTATCTTAATGAAGTATGGAACGTCTTTCTTTGACGGATGTACTGTTCGTTATCATCTTACTGAAGTATGGAACGTCTTTCTCTGACGGATGTGCTGTTCTTTATCATCTTACTGAAGTATGGAACGTCTTTCTCTGACGGATGTGCTGTTCGTTATCATCTTACTGAAGTATGGAACGTCTTTCTCTGACGGATGTACTGTCCGTTATCATCTTACTTTCACTCGCTCACGGACTAACTCCTCAGATCTTAGCTTCTTCTCAGAGGTGAGCAGTCGCTGATCTAGACGAGAATTTCCCCGAATTCTAAGGAAGCAGAAGCGAACTCTACTGGGCCCCGTCATGTATCATACTCGTATGAGTATAGCTTACGCTCTAGCCTTCTTTTCCTTCATGATCAATATTAATGTTATCTTCCCAATTACACGTAGATCTCATAAGTGGTCCCTGCCAGTTAGGTTTCCTGATATACATATTTTCTATGCACTATTTTTCTCTCAATGCTTCGAACATACGGCTTCTCATATTAATTATTTGGTACATGAAGTGCAAACAGTATGGAGCTCCTCCTTAAGCATTTCCCGTTACTCCTTCCATTTTACGTACTAATATCGTTCTGAAACGCTCTCAATCTATGTTCTGCGCTTAGAGGAGAGATCAGGCTTTACATCCACACAAAACAAAAGAAAAGTTTAGAGATCTTTATGCTTAAGCCTTTATGTCTACTTATAGCAACTGGGAAGGATAGCTGTTATGAAATGACTGGTAGCAAGCATGCGCAGAACTCTCTCTAACCTGCTCCGATTTTGTGCATTCTGGGATTCCTTATTTAACTTTGATTCTGTACTGCGTTTCGCTCAAGAGACATGGACCTAGACTTAGTTTCCCATGGAATGCGGATGCTTAACAGCGTGCATCCGCGTACTATAAAGTGATGTAGCTTAACACTAAACTGATACTAACATTCTGAACTTTAAAACCTGGCGCACATAATTTTTAATAACTGTAATAACTTTATACTTTTTAACAACTTCAGTGCTTTTAAATAATTTTTAAGACATCTTTCAATAATTTTAATACCTTTAATACAAAGTCAACGAACTTGTATAATATATCCTTTCAATATATATTCTAGATATATTTCACATACATAATTTCAATACCTATATTTAACTCGAGGCACAATTCTGTATCATAGGGTATGACACGTTGTAGCGATTATGGATCCATATTAGCAGTTCACTGATCCTACACGAATTCTTAGATCTCTGCCTGATGATGGTCCTATGAGACCGAAACGTGTAGCAGGAAATTAATATTTATTTGTAAACCATTAATTTATTATAAATCACTTTGTTGTGGCGACCGCTAAGCTAACCGTGTACGTACGTTTGGGACATGCAACGGGATTCGCACTCTGAACATAGAGCAGCGTCTAATTGAATTTCTGTTTCCTTGTGATGTTCTTGCTTTTGGTCAATAAATTATCATAATTAGCATAGATTAGAAGTTGGAGTGTCCATTTCTATTCTAGTTCCTGCTCACTTTCTTTCATTAGTGGTACAGTAATCAGCAAAGTCGAAAAACAATTACTATAAAACTTCTTACTGTTTCAGACTACTCTGAACAGAAAATTCCTCAGACAAATATTTGTTTGTACACTACAAGTTTCGTTTAAACTAATTACACTCAGTATACCATATTTAATGTCAATATTGTACAATACACCTCTCGAAGGTTGTAGGCGTTATTGAATTTTTCAAATAGCTGATATACTGTCTCATTGTACTACCATTTTTAATTTTGTACAAAGCATCTGATCAGTAATTAATCTGAAGAGAGCCGACTTCTGGGATGTGGCGCAGTGTAGATATTGTGTTAGTCTATTTGCACCTGCTCACACCGGTTCTTCGTGTGCGGATTTTCTTCTCTTTTCTTCTACCCTGAAGATGGAGGCGATACATTTCTCTGAAACGTCGCTTAATACAATATTTACAGGCGCCACATCCCAGAGGACTGCTTTATTCATAGTCACCGTCGTGAAAACCTCAAATCTTACAAGTAATTAATCTATTCCATAGTGGATGTCTGGAAGAGTGAAAGGTATTTAACGAAATTGATCACTAAATTGAATTTACTTAAGAAACCGAAGCTATCCTCTCCATGCAAGTGGAATCCTTTAAGAGAAACCAGGTAATGTGAAGTCTTCCCAGAACTTTCAGTTTGACTTCTACATTAAGACTGTCGCGCTGAGTCTGGCCGACGAACTGACAGCTAAGAAATTACCCATTTTCAGAACCTAACACAAAACAAGCAACAGATTGCAGCCAAGGAATTCGCAATAAATCTCTTGCTGTTATTCTTCCATATGGAGCAAGTGTCCTCTGTTGCAGAATTGGCAAGCTGTCCCCTAACTACGCGGCTACAGAGATAGTCAAGGCGGTTCTGGAAGAACGCGAATCCATCAGCATTCCGAGATTCATGTTGTTTTGGATATATTTCCTGAGGTTTGTTATATCATTTGCTCCACAGAATTAAAGTAGAAATCAAATGTATTGAAGCGCAAGATATTAATTTAAAGTGTCTTGTTTCAACTGTTGAAATTTGTCTCTTTGTTTAAACTCAGAAAACGATACATTTACTTTCCATGAAATATTATGCTACGATTTCGTTTCGTCCTCAGCTACTAATGTAGGGCGATATTTAAACAATTCGAATTTGTTTAATTATTTTGTGGCATAACCTCTTTACTCATAACAAGAACAATAAATCCAATTACCAATCCAAACTCCGTCTAGTCACTCCATCACGTGACATTATCAAGTACAGAAAACCTGAAGAGAATAATTTGGAAAACATATGAGTTGTGAATAAGACTCATCTTAAAAGACTGTCCTCTGGGACGTGACGCCTTGAAGTCTGGAAGAAGTTACAAATCTTTCGGAGGAACATAGTGCTCCCATCTTCAGGGTCGAAAGTAAACCGAGCGAAGTAAGAACTGGGATGGAAACAGGAAAGGTAGATCCAACTCCTGAGAGGAAAAACAGCGTTTCTTCGGTATTCCTTCGGTTGGGTGAAACTGAGTCCCTTGGTGCTTGGCCTCGAGTTGGCCCACTTTATCATCAGCGGATGACAGAAGAGAGGGTACAGTATTGGTTCAACTGTAATTTGGAGGGGGGGCCGAAGCACTCGGAAAGAAACCCATCCCGTTCCAACTTTGTCCTCCGCAGTCTCATACGGACTGTACTTGGACTGAACCCGAGTAAATGAATGGACATTAAGAGGGTCATTTTTAAACGCAGAGGTGTAACAAATAGGAACGTAAATGTAACCTGCGAAGTGTGCAGTGAAGGGGCATACCGCAGGGCCTCGCGTCACAGAAGTTGGGTCGCGCCATAGCTCAAGCGGTTAGTCGATGGCTTCCCGATCCCGGGTCTGGTCAAGTGGGATTTGTGGTGGACAAAGTGGCACTGGGGCGGGTTTTCTCCGAGTACTTCGGTTTTCCCTACCATTCTTCATTCCACCAAATTCTCCATCATCATAATCACCCGGGGCAGGTACAATAGGCCAATCAGTGGACGCCGTGCCGAGTGGACCCAGTTGGACTCTACCCCCCCACTAAGCGAATTAAAAAAAAACAACTTAAGTTTCATGTTGATCAAACGAAAAATTGGACGTACACTATAAGTACTGATAAAGGCCACGGGTTAGTAAATACACATAAAAATTGAGATCGGAAGAATTTCCGAGTCGTCGGCAATAGAGATCACAAGAGCCAGGCAAGATCATTAGCAATAGAATCGAATGTCCTTAAAATTCCGGCATAGAAAGTAATTTTCTTCTCAGAGCGTTGTTTGACCATCAAATATTTGGTTACAGATGTTTGCCACAGAGTGCAAGAAAACGCTGGAGAGAGATCTTCCATGCACGAGTATGGCCGGAACCCGTGATAACTGAAAAGAGAACCGGCAGTTCCACTGTCCCAGCCCCCAGCAATACTGTGGACAATGAGACGGCCTCTCGCGATATCGCAAAGAACAAAACCACAGTTTCTTCATGTGGGGAGATACAGAACATGCCAAGTTTATCGGAAAACTCGACACCGAATGATCATAATGATAAGAATAAACCTATAAAGGTTTACAACTTGTTAGACCTAGACAGAGGACAGACAGTTACTTCGTCAGTTAACAGAGGACAACTCTTCTCCGAAACAGGAGGAGACTTATTCAACAAGAACGTGGCCACAAACGATACGCCGGTTGAAATCCAGGCGCCAGAAGCAACATCAAAGCTGTAGATAAAATAAGATATGAATATAAATTACTTCCTTAATACTACCATCCAGTTGAATCACATTACGTGTTACTTACCTCCTAAACTCACAAGAAGTTTCAGCACTTACCAGACCATTGCCAGGGCCCAATCTTCTTCCTGTCACGGTCTGTGCTGAATTGTTTAAGAGTTTTCCTTTTTGCAGCACTAAGCTTGCGCCTGCGGTAACTAGACCCAGTTCTCTCTGTCCAGTAGGAAGTCATGTCTTCATAATTGTTTTCGTCGAATAAATGAAACTGCCTTGAAATTCATCTAAATATATGTGCAGATTTTCTCTAATATACACATAAGGTCTTGGTTCCAGAAATGTGTCTGTTGTTTATTATGGTATAATGCAGCACGGTATGTTCCAGTTTCAGTAATTATATATATTTCAAGTGGGGGAGGGGAGATCCTAGTCGGAAAATAGGAAAAAAAGCAAAACAACACCACAGGCAGCCTGAGAAACTACAAACGCAATAATTCTGTGTGTGCAAAGTGAGACAATTTAATTCCCGGAATGGCCCTGTGAAAATAGAATTTGCTTATCCCTGCACTAGCGGCTTCTGTTTCCTTGTGAAGCTATGCAATTAGCGAGACGGTAGTGCCACTGCCTGAAACCGGTTTGAAAATCATTTTCCGGAATATCTCGCAGTAACGTTGTCACGTTGCGTTGGATGTCAGGAATGTCAGCAAATCTCCGTCCATTCAGGGCATTTTTAATTCTGGAAAGAGTAAAAAATTGTAGGGGGCTACTTCAGGTGAATAAAGTGGATGGCCCATTTTTGTAATAAATTTCTTAGCCAGTAACTAGAGGACTCTTTACCGCATCATGCGCAGGGGCACTGTCATGGTGGAGAATCCACTTGTCAGACCTGAGTTCGGGTATTTTCCTCCGAACAGATTCCCGTAACCTTGTCAGCACTTCCAAATAACACTGTTGATTCACCGTTTGTCCTTGTGCAGTGAATTCATAGTGAACTGCCCCCTTGTGATGGAAGAAACACACAAGGGCGGTCTTGAACTGCGAGCGAAACATGCGTGCTCTTTTCAGCCAAAGTGAATTCTGTGTTTTCCACTGCATTCTCTGGCGTTTGATTTCCGGGTCGTATTGAAAACACGTTTTATCGCCGGTAATGACCCTATCAAACTTCTCTGCATTTTGTAAACGATAAGATGAAATATGAAGCCGACGTTGTTTCTGGTCATCTGTCAAGATTCGAGGTACCATCACTGCGGACATTTTTCTCATTCTCAAATTATCCGCAGTAATCTGTCGCGCTGTTTCCCTATTCATCTGTCCTTTGCGTTTTTGTCTGCCCACTTATTGGGTCTTGCCCTTCTTTGAACTGCCTATACCACTCAAAAACATTCGATTTCTTCATGGCGCATTCAACATAAGCACTTATAACAATCTTCATAGAAAACTTACGTTCATCCTGTGCTCCTGATTCTTGTCACTCATGTTTCCACCAATAGTGTACCGCGGACACGTACCGCTTCCTCTGCTGCTTGCGAACGATCGGTTCATTTGGTCTGTGGCTCATGTAAACACAAGTTGGAACATGTCCAAACGTGCTTGAGTACATCAGTTTACCTGAATTAATACCCCAGCGACACGCTGCGGTCATTCCAGGAATTAAATTGTCGCACCTCTTATAAAAAAAGTCCAAGAAACTTTAAAAATTTCATGGTGCACAGGCTGCTTCAATGTATACACCGAAATTTTAATAACTGTAGACAATATTATCATGAGATATAATAATACACATTTTCATATGTAACTTTTAGTAACTCTAGAAGGCTTTTCGTGTTAGAGACCAATAACATGAAGAACTTGGAGGATTATCTATACGTTAATTAAAAGATGTATACGTGATGGGGGCTCTTTTAGTGTCGGAACAGGTTATGTGTTTAAGGGATAAGTAATATTATGATGTAATTGGATGGTAGTATTAAAAATATGTTGCAAGGCAGGCAAACGAATGTGGAAAAATTACATCAATTAATTTGAGTATATAAGACTTGACATTTCTGTAATAAATTGACACTTCTATGTTTTAACACAATTCTCGTTCATTCTCGATTACCGTTTTGCTTGTTTAAACCAATAAAATCTATTACAACTTTGCATTAAAAGTTTCTATTATAATTTCGTTTAATTTTATAATATTTTTGTTGCAACTCACAAGTGAAAAAATGCTCGTGAAGCAGGAATCACAAAAGCTGGTCTTGTCTTGTGAGGCGAGAGACATGCGTATGCTTGGCTAGCTATATTTGTTTAAACACTGCTGTAACAGTTGCAGCGATGAGGCGGTCCCGACAATGGCACTTTCTTACTAACTTTAATTCTCAGTGCAATAAGGGAATACGTCCTCTATTTGCCGCTCCCTTCGGGACACACGATTATTCTGTTTGTGAATCCATTTACCGATACATGCCGCAAGATACGGCCTTCTTCATTTCTTTCTATTTTTATGACTATTCCCGCCTCCCAGATCATTATAAATTGGCCTGTAACTCCCCAAACGTCATATAATCCTCTTCCATCCTCCTCAGTAATTTTGTGCTTCGAGCTAAATCAGAGACCCAAGAATTAAACTGTCTGTACATTAACTGCCAGGCCTTCCTACGTCTCCCGTTTCGTGATGCAGCACATGGATAAGGCATTTAAGGGTCCCTGTGTTCCTGTATTCTATTTTTCTTCTTAAAGTAAGCTATTATTTTTATTAAAAAAGCAGCAGAAGGCCAGATCGAACTGCGTATTGCATAACTACACACTCTCCATCAGATACTCTTAGGGCAGTGGTTCTCAAACTTTTTACCTCTGAGCACCCCCCCGACAAGAGAAAATACTCTCAGGCCAACCTGTTTTTTTTTTTATCAAAATAGATGTCACGGTATGTTTGACCTTTTATTCATTTTATTTTGTTTTTTCTACATACTATTTCGCAGTTTTCTTACACGAAATTAAAGTATCATAATATTAGGCCTACAATAGAAATTAGTTTTAACACTTGCAATTAACCAAAATATGTATTGAAATGAAACAATATTTAACTAACAAGTGTTTATTTTTTTTCTGCAAAGAAAATCAAACATTTAAATGTCAAAGTTCAGTGTGATGGATGGGCCTGCTTTTGAGAACAAAGTTTATCAAAACGTGGTGTAATATCAGAAACGGCCACTCTAACTTCTTCAGCAATGTTTAGCCTTGAACGATACTTTGACTTTATAGCTGCCAAAGCAGAGAAGCCTGTCTCGCAGAACTAAGTTGTTGCGAAAGGAATCAGGATCTTCAGTGCTTTTTGGCTCAAAGTTGGGAATTCCGTGCCAATATGTATCCAGAACTTCAACAAAGACAATTCCTTAAATTTACTTTTTAATGAAGTATCACTAGTGAGATCGATGAGTTGTTCTTGCTCATTTACCTTCAGAGGTGATGGCCCAGGAGCATTTTCGAATGGATTTTTGATCCAATTAAATTTATCAAAATCATTGCAAAAGTATTATTCAAAATGAACTTTCAACATTATGAAATGATCAAGTAGGCAGCTTTTTATGTCCATTGGAAGCACTGGATTATCAGTGTCTTGTACCATTGACACCAGAGTAGGGAACATGTCTAGCGTGTCACTTTCCATACTGTGTCTCCAGAGCTCTAATTTTCTCATGAATGCCTTCACTTTGTCATTCCAAACACTTTCTGCAAACTGTTTCACGAACTCCGGAATACAAGCATGGGTGTTCCAAGTCAAGTAATCTTGCCTCCGAACTTCCTGGATGAACGCAAGCTGATTAAAAATGACTTGAAATATAGGGAGGGAATCTCATGAGAGTTTCATGAACAACTACAAGCAATGCGATACTGCAGTCTGTGGCTTGTACTGAGTAGGAGTATCCTCATTATGGATGAGTGCCGTGAGCCGTTGGCGATAGAATTTATTCCTGAAAAGCATTGCGCATTCAGCTCCTATCTTATCAAGATAGCGAGACCTAAGCACCTGATTCGCTGCTGCAATCAGAAGAATTATTGCCAAGAAACAACAATGATGCGGAATAAACCAGTGAAACAACTGAGCGCAGAAGGTGTCCAGCCACGGTTACTGTGGCCGGTGAATCCTCTCCGCAGCCCAGAGACCCCATTGAAGTGAATGTGATGAGTGTCCTCTCCAAGCTGTAAGAACAACTGTGTAAACATCACTTTCTCCTAACCCAAGTGAGGCAGAGGCTACCCTCATTTTGCAACAGGAGGAGGTGTCTGGCCACGGTTACTGCGGCCCGTGTGACCTCTACGCAAACACAGAGACCCCACTGAAGGGAACTTGATGCGTGCCGTCTTCAAGAAGAAAGGAACAACAGTGTGACATTGCCGCACCACGTTATAATCTTTCGTCCCCCGTGATGCATGACCTCTACTCAGGTGGCCCCATAAGGAAGGCATAAATGATGACTATTTACAACATGCCGCAAACAAAGAAGGAAAGTCCCGAAGATGGATTCAGTTTCTTCCTCCTGGACGTACAGAAGAAAGTGCAAGAAAGAGGCGCTGTCTTCATCAGTGAGATTGCAGCCTTGATGTGGGAGCACATGACACCGGACGAGAGATGGGAGTATGAGGACCAGGCCCGAAACAAGACGCAGAACCTGTGCCACGTGGATTCTAAGAACAAATTTCGGCCCCGGAAGAGATACTGTGCCCGGATTGAGCGAGTGCTGAACCGGGCTAACGGGAAGATCTGTCCCAGGAGATAGAACAAATTGAGCGTGCGCTCAAACACCAGAACTCACTGAAAACCCACCGGTTCCACCTGTTGCACGTCAACTACTACTGCAAGCATCACAGTCGCTGGTACCTCGGCTGTGAAATTGCTCTCGTTGGGTTGAGTTTTGTGGATGGCGTTAGGAAGGCTTTTCATGCATTCATTAACCCCGGTGAGATTCTCTTTCGCTATGCTTCTCTGGAATTAAACATACAACAAAAACTCATCTGATTCCATTGCCTTCAGACGGTTTCGGGAATGAGTCACATAATCAGGAAATACTCACCAACATCAGATTATTTCTAATGGGAGAGGATGGAGGCGAAACACACCTGCCGCCTCTGTACACGGGACAGGAAACATAGAAGATGTTGAAAGCATTTTGTGGCAAATGAGTGAACACCGTGATCAGCACAGAAATGCGGGAAGAGATGACTTCCGCTTATACTCTGTCTGCAAAGTGTTTCACGAACTACAGAAGGTAAGCAAGGGTGTTCCAAGTGAAGTAATCTTTCTTCCCAACTTCTTGGATGAACGAGCTGATTAACGAAGGTTTGGAATTTACGGAGGAATCTCATGCGACTTCCACGAGGAACTAGAAACAATGCGATAATGCAGTCTGTGCGACTCTACGTTCTTTGCTGATACAAACACAGTAAATTCCGTCCATTTATCACAAATATTGGGTTAGATACAGCATTTTTAAACACAATGCTTAAAATAATGTAAAATTTCATGGGCACGTATTTTACATAATACCCCATTCTATTCATTTGATGGCTTTTTGAGGTCAAAATCTAGAGTGGAACTACTAGTTATCATTAGTGTCAATAGTGGGTAACATCTGATTTGAACCTGAAGTGAATAGAGTTCTAAACTATGTTACAGAAGAGCGGAAGTCTGAAATAACTCTTTTTGTGAACTTCATTAATATTTTTCAATGTCTCAAGTCTGTAGGGTGCAGTTTGATGTCTTTTGGAAATTTACTGTTTTGTAAAAGATCATGTGTGTTTGTGTAATATTTTTGTTACTGACATTAAATCAAACCTAAATCTTCTGATAAGTCCTCTTTCTTTTTGCAGTACCATGAAAACTACCCTGATTCACGAGAACTGTAATAACTGGCAATCGCAGCACATATAAACTTCTAAACAAACCACCCTTCTCTCGTTCTCTCAGCAGCATTGGTGTCCGATATCAAAAAGGGCAGGAATACACTTTAACTTCAATTCGTCCCCCCAAAAAAGAGACCTTGTATTATAAATTGATTACAATAAAATGTAATTCTAGTGCAGAGTATTCTTGTTCTTATCTCAATTACTTTTCTCTTCACTTTATCATCTCAAACACAACATTCCTGCACATGCCTATAAAATACATTGTTACGAAGCAAATATTTCTTTCTGAGCACGCTATATAACTGATAACCCAAATCGACACCAGATGTTTGATGCAAGGTTATATTATCAGAGTAACAATCTTTGTAACAGAAGTGTCTCAGACATTGCTCCAATTCAAATTTCATATCTGCAATATAAATTATTATTTTAAACTAGCTGTACCCGGCCACGCGTTGCTGTGGTTCAGTCTTAACGAAATATTTCAATTGAAACGCAGATCAATCGACAAAGCTCAATCCTACCGCCAATTGCACTGAAAAATAAGGAAAACAGTTAAGAAAACGAAATGCAGAACAATGAAAAATAAACTATACTCACAAAATGAACGCTACGGTAAACGACACAGTCCAATTGAAACGCAATGTCACACGAAACAATTAAATCAAAATGAAAATAAATCGAAACTGTTTATATTCGGCGGTAGCTATCCCAAGACTGACTCCTTCGGCGGTTACTTCCGGACTCTCTTCTGTATCCCTCGGCATCTGCCCCGAGACTGACTGCTTCTTGTCCAAGCTGGACTATTTATACCTCGGCGGATGCTATACAATGAGCCTTCTGTTGTCTATCACCGCGGAAACGCTGCAAGAGTCGAATCCAAAACTCTGACTGCAAACTCAGGATCTCTGCTGTGATTTCACTCGGAATCTCTTGTGATACTTGTGACCTGACGTCGTGATACTAGAGACACTCGTGATACTGAACAGTCGCCGGAGCTACACTCTCTTATACATACAGCCAGCGTTCGGACGGGATAGGGAATACCTTATCGAAGAGTTAGTTTCATCTGTTGCTTAAGAAATGCTAGCACAGAACACCTTGTAGAAGTGTTTGGTTTCATCCGTTGTTACGCAACGGAACCTCTTATCCTCTCACCTCCGGGAAAACGCGTTTGTTGTTTCGGCAATTCCTATGCAACGGCCCACTGTAATTGCGTTTCCATGGAAGTATACTTTCCGGTTTCATCCGTTGTTATGCAACGGAACCTCTTATCCTTTAATCTCCGGGGAAACGCGTTTTGTTTCGGCAATTCCTATGCAACTGTTATTGCGTTTCCATGGAAGTATACTTTCCGGATTCACGCGTGGCCGGGTACAGCTAGTAGG
>NW_019738969.1:453746-454112 GCF_002891405.2 Cryptotermes secundus
ACACGAAACAATTAAATCAAAATGAAAATAAATCGAAACTGTTTATATTCGGCGGTAGCTATCCCAAGACTGACTCCTTCGGCGGTTACTTCCGGACTCTCTTCTGTATCCCTCGGCATCTGCCCCGAGACTGACTGCTTCTTGTCCAAGCTGGACTATTTATACCTCGGCGGATGCTATACAATGCATGCTCGTACAATGAGCCTTCTGTTGTCTATCACCGCGGAAACGCTGCCAGAGTCGAATCCAAAACTCTGACTGCAAACTCAGGATCTCTGCTGTGATTTCACTCGGAATCTCTTGTGATACTTGTGACCTGACGTCGTGATACTCGAGACACTCGTGATACTGAACAGCCGCCGGCGC
>NW_019738969.1:454406-480701 GCF_002891405.2 Cryptotermes secundus
GTTTCGGCAATTCCTATGCAACTGTTATTGCGTTTCCATGGAAGTATACTTTCCGGATTCACGCGTGGCCGGGTACAGCTAGTAGGTATATAAAAACACGCGCGCATTCGAATGCAACGTTGTGTCAAAATTTCGAAGCAATCGGTGAAGAACTTTCGGAGATTTTCGAGGGCTAACAAACGAACATTTACATTTTTATTTACATAGAATTTTGTGCTGGAAATACTTAGATCAGAAGATGACGGAAAATGCCATATTTTCCAAAAGTGGTCTGAATTCTGCTAATCCATTCTGTTTAATTATGAAGGAGAGGATTTGGAGATAAATGGCTTGTAATAAAATGCAAGAAATCAGCAAGAATAAAATATTATAACACACGTATGAAATTAAATAAACATAATTTCTGGAATATAAAGAGACTAGTGAGGTTCAAGGTTCTTGTGGCAGTGACTAGGAAAGGTATAATCTTCTGGATGATATTGTGCAGTCTGGCATAAGTTTAACAATGTTTCACAGGAACACTGGTACAGTTCTACCAGACTACATGGTGTTACATCCAAGAAAACAGTACTTTCCACTGACACTCCCAAAATAAGCATAAATTATATAAAAGCAAGAGAAGAGCAACTTGATTAAAACAGCATTATCTTATACACATGAGCAAAAACTGGATATATTCTGATGATGTCCTTTGCTTCACTTTCACTTTATTTTAAATTCCATAGATCCCGATCAGGTCACGCTTGCCATAGGATATAGAACATTTCAAAATACATAAACACGTACATAAAAACAATGAACCCATCAACATGCAATACAGTCACAATACAAAATTTGTACATAAAATATTCAAATATGATCAGATTTATGCAGATATATGATTATCGTTGTCACCATCATAAATCAATACAAAAGACCTATTCATAATATAGAAGTTTGATGCAATTATTTTGATCACATAACTACAAATACTTCATTTTACAGTCCAAATATAGTACCTTTCATCAACTATTTATTAACATATTGCTCTACAGCAAGCGTCTCCAAACTACGGCCTGCGGGAAACATCCGGCCCGTGAAAGAATTGTGCAGAAATACGCCAATTGAACTAATTTTCCAATGATTACTGGTAAAGAAAATACTTCTTCATAGATTTCAAATTCATTAATTAAGATTGTGTTAAAAATATATTGATATTCCATATTATGTTAATATTAATATTATTCACAATTTCAGATTTTAAAGAAAAATTTCGGAAGCTATTTGCTGATTTGGATGCCAGTGCTCAGGAAATTAGATTGTTTAAAAATCCGTTTGACTGTGATGCTGCAGATGTCCCAAGTCAAATTCAAATGGAAATTATTGAACTTCAGGAAAATTATCATATTAAAGACAAATACAAGGAAGGAAATTTGATCGAATTTTATAAATTTCTGAACTCTGAGCAATTTCCAATTTAAAGAAATTTGCTTGTAAATTTATCTCCATTTTTGGGATGACATATCTGTGTGAACAAACTTTTTTCCAGATGAAGTAGATCACGTCGAAATACAGGGCAAATTTACATTTAAAGTCGCTACTTGTGATTAGTGTTTCAAAATTTGAACCTCAATTTAATCAGATTTTAAGAATGCAAAAAGAGTTCCATCATTCACATTAACTGTATTATTATAATTTGTGATGAAAATATGAGCATTTGCTGCTACTGTCTGTTGTCATTAACATACGACAATTTATTCTCACGTACTTTGTATTTAGTTTATGAGATTCTGTGCTTTCAATAAAACTTATATACCTAGAGTTATTAATTTCACATTTTATCCGGCCCATTGAAAGTGCTGAATTACCTAATGTGGCCCGAGTTTTGAAAAGTTTGGAGATCCCTGCTCTACAGGATAAAAAGAAATGAGCTGTGAGTAAACCATTCATGACCATCTTAATTGTATACAGCCATATGTTATTTGAAACAGATGGTCTGTTACAGTACCATACTACCATAAAATTGATACCCTTAAACACCGAGTGACTAGTCAGCGGGTAATAAATACATCATGTGTAAAGTCAACCTAACAAACAATTCAAGAGAATATCTGGATTACAAACCTTTATCTTCTTTGTACTGAAAGTATTCATTTATAGAGTAAAAACAATATGACATAAAAATCTCTTTAATGTAAATTTAAAGCTTTTCTCATCACTGACCAAAATCTTTATTGATCGTGGAAGATGATTGAACACTTCAGTACCTGTTATATAGGCTCCTTTATCAAATTTTGAAGTACTCACACAAGGTACATGTAAATTACCTTGGGATCTAGTTGTATATTCATGAATCTCGTTATTAAAGTTAACTAAATGTTTATTATTAAATATATATAGAAGTAGTGAGTATATATACTGAGAATATAATGTCATAATTTCCAATTTCTTGAATATATCCCTGCAAGAATCTCTAGGTTTAGTGTTCGTTACGATTCTAACAATTTTCTTTTGCAAGAAAACACTTTCCTGGCATGTGAGGAGGCACACCAGAAGATTATACCATAACTCATGATGGAGTGTACGTAAGCAAAGTAGATTGGCCTTAACGTTGCAAATGATACAATATGTTTTATATTTCACAATGCATAGTATGCAGAGGATAATCTACTGATCACTAGGTCAATATGCTGTTTCCAAGATAATACATCATCAGTAATCAAACCAAGGAACTTAGTTTCTGTTACACTGGAGATGCTTTCCTGATCATAATTAATCTGTATCGTTGTGTTACAATTCAGAGACCGAAACTCTAAATGCTGAGTTTTATTGAAATTTACGGTAAGTAAATTAACATTAAACCAAGTGTTTATGTCTTTAAAAGTTTGGTTATGATTTGTTTCAAAGTTTACATTATTAGTATCGGTAATTATAATACTGGTGTCATCAGCATATAGAACCATGTTATTATCCTTATTTATTATTTTAGGTAAATTATTTATATAAGATAAAAAAAGCAGGGGGCCAAGAATCGAGCCTTGTGGGACTCCACATTTAACTATTTCCCACTTAGATGTATTGTTCCTATCAGTTATATGACCCAAAAGAACTTTCTGATGTCTACCAGATACATAAGATCTAATAGTGTTTTAAATATACCTTCTATTCCATAGAGTTCCAGTTCATCCAACAAAATTTTGTGATTTACACAATCAAAAGCCTTTTGCAGGTCACAAAAAATACCTCCTACATTCTGGCTGTGAGAATACTATTAATCAAAATGCCACCTTCTTTGCTGGAAGCAAAGGACACAATGTGACACTTTCTGTAATTAAAAATCCATTGTATTCATGACAAAATGTGTTTAGATATAATGAATTACATAAGGAAATTTTGTCTTTCACACTTCCCAGGTTCATTAGTGCATGCTGTTAAAATATACAATATTGTAACTATTTTATATGATATAAATCTAATTTAGTGCTATGAAGAGGTCAAGTAAATATAAAGTATCTACCATATTTAATAGTGATTATATCTAACCGTAATTCAGACCACTTTTGAATGCAAGCTTTGGACTAGAAGTTGGAATGAAAGTAAATGAAAACACTATATTCCACTGATGATATCTGAAAACCTATGAACTACATATTTTAAAATCATGCTTTTATGTCAATCCAGAACAGTAAGACATTATACAAATAACAGAATTCCTACCGCAGTCAAATATTTACATGGTCACTAACATAAACACAATAAAACTGCAATATACAGAAATAACGTATTGGTAACAGTGAGCACTTTCTTCTCAGTCAGCTGGAAGTCAAGAGTATTACCAGATTCACTCACTGTAAATACAAATACATATACTCGTATATTTGCTCTTTTTAGCCTCTACACACATTATATAAATAAATAAATAATAATTCATAGCATGCCATTACTATTTTGTGAATATGTATCTGAAGATTAATAACTTTTAGGGCAAAATATTTGTCATATCAAGTTTCTTAATAGCCATATGAGAACAGGCACATCTTGGAAACTCATACACTTTTAATGTTTTTGAACTGTTGGTCTAAAAGGAAATATTTAATGACCTGTACAATTGTAAGTACGGTTTATGAAATCGACAGTTCATCTGCAACAACTCCATACAAACTGGAAATGTGGAAGATTTCTACTGAAGCTAACCAGTCACTGGTGGCCACATAGAACAGCCATCAAATACAATCAAGTTTCATACCACAAAAAATATGGGTCCATGAAAGAAACACTGAAGTAAATTCTGCAAACATGTTAACTCATAATCTGAGTTTATGAAGTTTACAAAATTCACAATACAGATTTCTGCTCTGTTCATGTATCAAAGTGCATGGTCAAAGCAACATACAAAATGGAAGCGAATGTTCTACACGGTGGTTCAAATATGACCAGGACTGATTTTTTTTTTAAAAAACCATAAATGCCAAACACTTACTTGCACATGTCAATCTTCAACATACTCCCTTCTGGAGTCAACGTTATGGAACCATCTTGATGCCCTTTTCAAAAAAGGCTTGTGGTTGGCAGCGTATCCACTCCCGAACAGTCTGGATGACAGTGTCATTGTCCTCAAACCACATGCCTTGCAAGTCTGATTTGAGCCTTCCAAACAGGTAGAAATCACTTGGGGCCAAATCGGGACTGTACAGCGGATGTGTCAGAAGGTTCCACTTCAATTTCCGGAGGGTTTCCATTGTTGTTTTGGCCATATGGGGGCGTGAATTGTCTTGAAGGAAGGCTACCCACTTTCTACCTTTCTTCAGCTTGGATCAGATCTTTTCCTTCATGTCTGTTGCCAGGAGGTCTGAGTAATAAGCTGCACTGACTGTTCTGGCATCTGTCAAGAACGTTGCCATCACTTTTCCTGCTGAATGGCTCTTCTGTGCTCTCTTG
This sequence comes from Cryptotermes secundus, assembly GCF_002891405.2. Taxonomy (NCBI): domain Eukaryota; kingdom Metazoa; phylum Arthropoda; class Insecta; order Blattodea; family Kalotermitidae; genus Cryptotermes; species Cryptotermes secundus. The sequence continues at coordinate 459,324 of NW_019738969.1, forward strand.
GGTTTGGGAGAACTGGTATGCCGCCACTAGCGTGATGATTGCTGGGACTCAGGAATGAAGTAGTGCACCCACGTTTCATCGGTGGTCACTATAGACTTCAAAAATGCATTACTTTCATTTTCAAATTGCTGTAGGAGACGACTGGCAGCTTGCATGAGCACAATTTTGTTCACGTCCATCAAAGTGCGTGGTACCCAACATGCATTCACCTTGCGATAGTGCAGGTGGTATTTCATGATGTCTTCTATACTACCAACACTGATGGACAGCATTGCTCCAAGTTCCTTGACAGTGATGCGCCTATTCCGGTGTTTTGCAACTGGTGTGCTGTCACAAGGTGAAAGGTGTGACATGAACGTTTACCTATTGTAAGAAATTAATTGTCGAATTTTATTCGTTTTATTTTATTCCAGTTACCATGTTTCATATGCTTATATTTTATTCTCAGCCACTGCACTGATTAAATAAGATGATGCTTGTTTATTCTTTATTACATGCTGTGATTTTTTATGTACAGTAACGTTGTATTCTAAGAAATTAAACATAAATTATTTACTAACAACTGTTGTTATATTATAGTTTTCATTATTGATTTATTTTTCTCGCATCTACGCTGCTTCTTTGCTATGCTTGCCGCATGTTCTGTGTACGTGCTTTTCCCTAAAACTGCAGGGATTAGCAAGGGTTTTCCTGTCTTTTATAACGCTGTTTCGGTATTTGCCCATTTGTTAGAAGTTAGAGCTTCTTCAACTTTAGATGCCCCTACCGATTGTTGGACTTCATTTAAAATTATAAATATTTCAAAAATAAGTCGGTATAGTGTCACCTCTTCTGCTTGAAGAGTAGAGATCCCACGTTTTACAATTGTTTCAGTTCTATCACGGCTGTGCTCTTAAGTAGTTCGCAAATTTTGGTTGCTAGTTAGAGAATTACAGATGGGTCATTTGAGATGTCCCCGACTGTATGGCCACTTGCTGATGACAATAAAGTGGTGATGGACACAATTAAAGAACATTCAGAAATGCTGCAGCAGAAATTCAATAAGTATTTTGGAGAGAGTGTACAAGATTTCTACTGGGTTACCGATCCATTTGTTGTGAATTCAGAACATCTTCCAACTAATATACAAGAGGAACTTGCAGATTTAAAAGCAGACAGAACACTGAAACTAAAACTTCTCGAAGTGCCTTTGGATACGTTTTGGTTGGCAATAAGGAGTGGATACCCGGCTATCTCTGAGATGGCAGTTAATGTGTTATTTTCCAACTACATATTTGTGTGAACTGGGCTTCTCGATGTTAACTGAAATTAAGACATCAAAGAGGGAGTGGCTCAAATCCATCGATGAAGAAATGAGACTTGTGTTGTCAACGATTCCACCACGGATCAGTCGCCTGTGTGGAGCTATGCAGGTGCAAGTATCACATTGAAGGTATGAGTAGAATTTCTGTATTTACTTTAACAGTAATAGAAGTGTATTTTCTACGCTCTACAGTGAATTAAAGTTCATTAATTGCTAATAAATGCACGAGTCGATTTCTGTTTAATGACAATAAAATAACGATATAATAATATTATAGTAATAAGTTGAACACGTTACATATTTATATTAATTGTCTGATATCATGCGTTTTTGAGGCGAATAACATTTTGGTGTGCCCTGTTGAGTCATGGGTACTTCATGGTGTGTTGCGAGTAGAAAAATGTTGCGGAACAGTGGCCTATTCTCATGAATAAGTGTCTGCACGATCAATGTTTGGCTTGGTGATGGAGGTTCGCGGCCGACGATCATGCGGTTCATTCTCCACGCGCTCTCTGCCCTCTCTGAAGCACTTACACCACTCAAACACACGTGTCCATGAGAGACACTCTTCCCCATACTGTTGTTGGAGTCTGTGGTGAATTTCAGCAGACGGGACGTTTTCTCCGAGGAATTTGATCACAATGCGTTTTTCCACGCTCTGCGGTACCTTCTCTTCACTCATCACTCTAGCAACTCCCAGACAGGACTGAACAGTTTCTAACCCGAACAGGAGGGAGGGGGGAGGTTGTGGTTTCACTCTCTCAAGGTTGCACAGCTGCTGCACAGTGCGGCTTATTAACACACAAATCAGTCCCGATCATATTTGAAGCACCTTGTATTATCTGGACAGGTAATAAAATAAATTTCCATGCAAATTTCCCACTGGAAGGGGGGGGGGGTCCTTATAGCCAGGTAAATTCAGTATCCAACAAATAAACATACCATGAAAATAATTTTCTTAACTGTCAAGAAACTCCTGACATTTATAAATAATTTTCAATAAAACTTCAACATAGGCACTATTTGTCACTCATAGAACATCTTGATGATACTCATTTTTAGTCCCATGTGGCTCTGCGCATTTGGAAAACTATTCCAATGGCTGCAGCTGCTTTTGAGAATGCACTCAAATCTTGTGCTTTTAATTGAACAGGCAATATGAACCACAAACAAAACAACAAAATTTAATAGGTGAGATCAAGACATCTAGGAAATACCATAATTAGGCAATTTCTTCTAATTTAGTGATTTAAAAATTTGACAGTTTGGTGATACACACAGCCTATATTAAAGTCCCTGGAAAATGAACTCTCAAACTTAAGGAGTTTTATTTACAGACATAAGGGCATTAATCTTTAGTGGCCTGATATTTCTCTAACCACTAAGAGTTTGTCTTTTTTTATGATCGGTACACGTTTTAAAATAAGCATTTAAAATAATTTTGAACTATTTTAACATTAAACAACAGTTTCCAGAATGCAATGTTGATAATATAAGTACTATCAGAAATGTTTTAATTATTTTGTATAAAAAAATTAAATTTTGTCTTTAACACTACACTACGGTACACTACATATATCATTCTGAAATGCTACTCCAAAACTAGAACCTCAAGTGAATAAATTATGAGTATAAAACACAACAAAGCCTTCAGGACACAAGTTAACAATTTGAAACTGACAACCAACCAGGTTTTGTGAACAAGTAATAGAAATCCAATTTCTGTATGGTAAGAAGAAAGGAAATAAATTCTGTCACGTTACTGTACATTTTACACAGACTGGTTGTTGCAAAGAAAAAGAGTTAAAAAAATGTATAAAAGAGCACCACTTATACAACTTGCACAATACTGTATCTTGACAAACTCCAGACTCTAAATACTTGGATCACATACAGTACCCAGAAGCTGAGTTCGACTGTAGAGGGATACATGTTTATATTTTTCAGCATTTCTTCTTAATCTGCTGATTCACCAAGAGAGTGATCACGACAGCAGAAATACTATCAACGAAATCTATTGCAACTGCAAGGGTTGACCAAAGTCTTCAAAATAACAATGCATCTTTAATGCTAGAGTGAAGCATTTCAATGTTATTCTTGGGTATATGATATAAATTCCATCCTAAGTGCAACAATTTATTGTAGGTCTTTCATTTTGCTTTCTTCTACACTACATGTTTCGGCCACAAATGGCCATCATCAGGTGTATACCCTCACATAGCTGTTACACTGCACCCGGTTTAAAATTTAAAAACACACAGGTCTTCCCAATTGGCTAACAGGATCTACTTCACTGATATTTGTCTGATTCATACATCATCTTTGTCACCCACACACGTCAATTTTGACATTCATGAACTGGCACTTTTAAAATCTTCAGTTCCAATTTTAGAAAATTCCTTTAAAATTCTTTTTTTTTTTTCCAAATTTTAAAATTTAAAATTCTCAGGGTTACTCACCCCACGTCTATAGTGCTGCAGCAGGTACTTCTTGTTTTCAGCACTGTACAGGTGCTTTTCTGTGTAGGCTCCCTGTGTGCGTGCCGCTGCTTATCTTCACTATGTGTGCTCAAAGATAAAGCAGCGGCATGCACACAGGGAGCCTACACAGAATAACACCTGTACAGTGGTGAAAACAAGAAGTAGCTGCTGCAGCACTATAGACGTGGGGCGAGTAACCCTGAGAATTTTAAATTTTGGAAAAAAAAAGAATTTTCTAAAATTGGAACTGAAGATTTTAAAAGTGCCAGTNCTTTTTTTTTTTTCCAAATTTTAAAATTTAAAATTCTCAGGGTTACTCACCCCACGTCTATAGTGCTGCAGCAGGTACTTCTTGTTTTCAGCACTGTACAGGTGCTTTTCTGTGTAGGCTCCCTGTGTGCGTGCCGCTGCTTATCTTCACTATGTGTGCTCAAAGATAAAGCAGCGGCATGCACACAGGGAGCCTACACAGAATAACACCTGTACAGTGGTGAAAACAAGAAGTAGCTGCTGCAGCACTATAGACGTGGGGCGAGTAACCCTGAGAATTTTAAATTTTGGAAAAAAAAAGAATTTTCTAAAATTGGAACTGAAGATTTTAAAAGTGCCAGTTCATGAGTGTCAAAATTGTCGTGTGCGGGTGACAAAGATGATGTACGAATCAGACAAATATCAGCGAAATAGATCCTGTTAGCCAATTGGGAAGACCTGTGTGTTTTTAAATTTTAAACTGGGTGCAGTGTAACAGCTATGTGAGGGTATACACCTGATGATGGCCGTTTACGGCTGAAACATGCAGTGTAGAAGAAAACAAAATGAAAGACCTACAATAAATTGTTGCACTTAGGACGGAATTTAATCATATATATCGTATGTAGTGTAACAGGATGCTTAAATATAATATTGTTATTCTTGGGCTTTAGATCTCCATGTTATACTTAAATCTATGTTGAACTCATTTCAGAGGGAGGTGAGGGGGGCGGGATCTTAGTATTAATGATACAAAAATAAAAACCTGTTTGCATGTTATAGTAAGGGCTGTATGAAGTCACATACTACTACTATGTAACATGATGTGACATTTGGAAAGCAGAGAGCAAACTGTCATAAGAATTGAACTTACACTAACTGCTAGGACACTCTTTTTTTCCCCCAAGATACGAATTACAGAGAATGTAATGACACGAAGCCAGAAGGCTATTATTAAAATACATTAAAATCAGCTGTGACAATAGCAACATGATTTCAACTTCAAAAAATGCTAATTTGGAATGCACCCAGTCACTCAATCCATTTTTCTATTCCCACCAACTAGACAAGTATGGAAACCTGGAAGTGTTGGCTACTGCCAGAATTATATTCTGAATACAGTGGAAACTCGCTTAACAAGAATAATTCGTTCCAGAATCTTACTCGTAATGCAAAACACTCGTTAAGTGAAACAATTTTTCGCATATAAATTAACGTAAAATACGATGTGTTCCATGCCGAAAAAAATACTCAAGAAATTTTATGTATAATGTTTATTCAAAGAAAATTATATATACACTGTTATATATACACAGCGTGAATCACAGTCACCTTTTCTTCTATGCAAAATGAACAAACCTGGAATGTGAATTCGATTTGCAGAAAAAAAAAATTCAAAATAATTAGTTTATTATTTATGATACATATCTAATTCTTTTTACTAGAAAGCTGTCTAGAGACATTTGTTTTTGCCGAAGCTTCAAAATTTGGCGAAAATGTGACACAGCCTTATCATTAAATACATTTGCAGTGCACATAGCCACTGCCTTATTAGGGTGATGCTTCTCAATGTACGATGCAACAGTTTCCCATGCTTTCAGCATTTCTCTTATTGCACCAGAAGATTGTTGCTTTGCTGTTACCCCCTCCTCCTCCTCCTCCTCCTCCTCTGACAAACTCTCCTCCACAACTTCTTGCTGTGAAACACAATGCAACTCCATAAGCTCTTCGGTGTTTAGCTTTTGGCTGTGCTCTTCCACAAGCTCATCGATATCACTGTTATCCACCTCCAGCCCCATGATCTTGGCCAAAGACACAATCTCGTTGACTATAGGCTCCACAGGTACTATCTCAAACCCCTCAAAGTCACATTCGCCAACACTCTCCGGCCAAAGCTTCTTCCAAGCAGAAGTGAGGGTCCTCTTGGTAACCCCTTCCCACACCTTTTCGATCATCTTGAGGCAGGCAACGATGTGGAAGTGATATTTCCAAAACTCTCTTGAGAGTGAGATTGGTCCCTTCAGTCACCTCAAAACAATGCTCAAAGAGTGCTTTAGTGTACAGCTTCTTAAAGTTAGAAATAACCTGCTGGTCCATAGGCTGGAGTAACGGAGTGGTGTTGGGAGGCAGAAACTGGATCTTGATGAATTTAAATTCTTCAAGGAGGTCATCTTGTAGGTCTGGAGGATGGGCAGGAGCGTTGTCCATAACAAGCAAGACATGGAGTGGCAGATTCATCTCAAGCAAATACTTTTTCACAGAAGGACCAAACACTTCATTGATCCAATCAGTAAAAAGGTCACGTGTCACCCAAGCCTTGTTGTTGGACCTCCACATCACATTTAGCCTGCTCTTCTGGACTTTTACACTTCTTGAAGGCTCGTGGAGTTTCTGAATGGTAAACAAGCAGCAGTTTAATTTTCAAATCATCGCTTGCATTGGCACAAAATAGCAGCGTGAGACAGTCTTTCATTGGCTTATGGCCAGGCAATGCATTATCCTCTGCTGTTATATAGGTTCACTTCGGCATCTTTTTCCAGAAGAGACCCGTCTTGTCACAATTAACCTTTAAATGCTGGACTTCGTAGTGGTAAGCTTGAGCTGACTGGAGTTTATTTAAATGCCCACTGCTGGTGCTCGTTTAAATGCCCGTTGCTTCTCTGCGTTTAAATATCCGTTCCTGTTAGGCGCTTAATCAATTTTAAGCGTTGTGTTTAAAAATGCTGTATCTAGCTCAATTTTTATGATAAATGGATGGAATTAACTTTGTTTATATCAGCAAAGAACATAGTGTCGCATATTATAATGGAAGATTTGAAATTTTTAATACAAAGTGTTATACTCTATTTTCAATTTTTTGTGTTTTAATTTTGATGCGTACTGCAAAAATGGTTTCCCAGTTCTTCACAGAGTTGTTCTGCATTATAAACGCATTCCTGTTTGTAACACTTGACAAATTTTAGCAGTCCCTGGTGTCATAAAACAGATTTAAGCAATGAAATCATTTGGTCTTCTGCTAGCACTTCTTACACTCTTCGGATTTTCGAATCTTTTGACTGAAGGACAGAAGAATGAAAGCATGGCTATTCAAGAGAAAGCTAGAGGGGTCCCTTCTTCAGTGCTAAGACCTTCCGTTAGAGCTGCAAAAGATTATTGCCCCGTCTATTTGAATGAACAGACAACTGCATCATGGCTGAGATACAGAGTGCGATCTGGTTTGTGTGCGTTTGTAGTGAAATCGATATAATTTCAGCCTATATATACATCAAGCAGGTAACAAAAAAAAAAGTATGTACATCAAATTTTACAATATATTTTTAACATACCTATCTGCAGAATCTGCAATAAAATTACTGGATCGTGGATAAGTTTTGGCATAACTCATACGTATATTTTTATTTGCTGTTGTTCATTTAGATATTATTTTAATTCCTCTATTAGGGTTTTACTCAAGTCTGTCTGGTAATTAATACATTTAAAAATAAATATTTAGGACTGTGCATGCGCTTCTACTAGCGGTGTGTGTGCGTGCTTCCACTAGCAGAGTTTAAATGCCTGACTGGCCAAAACGGGGTACTTTGGCCATGACGACCTTACTCACCACTGGCACAAACGGGACACTTTCGCACTTAAAAGTTAAAAACCTGTTGCGGCAGGTAACCCTCAGAATCTACGAGCTTCTTGAAGTCGCCGATGAAGTTCTCTGCTGCCTTTGTGTCAGAGCTTGCTGCTTCACCACGCCTTACGACGCTTCTCTTAAACTTCTCGATCCACCCACGACTTCCCTTAAATGCTTCTTCTTTGGCCGTTGATCATCCTGGCGTGTTCTTAACGCGGTCGGTGAAAATCTCTTTCACCTTCTCACAAATGATGTTCTCGTTAATAGTGTCACCTTGCAATTGTTTTTCATTTATCCATATGAGGAGCAACCTTTCAACATCGTCGAGAATATGTAACCATTGCGTAAATATTCTTGTCACTCCCTTTGAAGCATCTATTTCCTTAATCTTGTCCTTGTTCTTGAGGACAGTGCAAGTTGTTGATGTAGACTGATTGTATGTGCGTACTAGATCAGCCATGCTCACACCTCATTCTCACTTTTCAATGATTTTATGTTTCATTTCTACGGTTATTTTTATTCTCTTATGGCAGTCTTTTTGCGGCCTTTTCTTCGGGGACATTTTTGCAAGGGTTATTAACACATTCAGGAGCGGAGGGGCCAATTGGCCCTCTATGTTTCTATAGCGCTGCGGACTAGGCGGGCCAATTGGCCCTTTTCTGACGCGTTATGTTGCAACCGACTATATCTCGCTGTGTGGCCAAGTTGCATCATAACTACTGCGTAGTTGACCTTGGGAAGGTTTGCTACCTTAGCCAGTAACATGATCACGCTCATTTCCTGTCACACCCTAAAGAAAAAAGCCTTTGTTCGAGTCCAAGCTTCCATGTATGAATCAGGAAGTTAGCAGTGCAACATGGATCAGAGATGAAAGCAGTTGCAGGTGATGCATTCTCTCGGAGAACAAGAAATATTAGATTTGTTCTCCGATGAGCTATCAGATTTGCCAACTGCTTCGTCTTCTGATAGCGAGGCCAGCCTCAGTGAAAGTGTCAGTGACAGGGGCCACAGGTCCCTCCTGTTGCAATGTGGCTTATAAACCGTGCAATTTTCAATTCATTTTCGGTTTTCAAAAAGGTGAACAGAAATTCTACTTTGAAATACAAAGCATTTCTGTTGAACTTGGCAAAAGCTTGGGCTACTGACCTCACGGTGGTGGCAGTACCTGTGTCAGACACAGACGTAGTGCAGCTGGGGCCATCTGTTCGCACCTGCCGCAAGCCTCATGTGGACACCCCTGGACGACTCTCGGGTGATATGCGGAAACATACCCTCGTGAGAATTGTGAAGAGTGAACATTGCAAGAAGAAGCACCCTTCTAGGCAGTGCCGTGTGTGCGCAGTCCACAAGAAGAACAGTAGGACTGCGTATATCTGCAAATTCTGCATGATGCCTCTTCACAAAGGGGAAGGTTTCCAGAGATATCACATGCGCAAGCACTTCTAGGAGCTCTGGTAAGTGTTCTCCAAAAATTTTAGTTCATAAAATTAATTAGATTTTATATTAATTTTTAAAGTGAACAGTGCACAAGTTAAGAGTGCTAGACTTAAAAACCCCGGTCCCCAGGGTGATTAAATATTTAAACAACCGGTCCGAAAGTGTTAAACTTTGCACAAAAAAAAAATCACAAATAATATGTCTGAAAACAGGTGTGGAAAAATGTGTGATCACAAGCGACACTAAGATGCTAGCGGAACAAGTGATAAACACAGACTGGTGTAGCAAGCGCACAAACCGGGACTTCCACTCTTGTCACTCGTTAAGTGAGTCATTTTTTTACAATTTGTTTTGCTCGTTATGCGAATTACTCGTCATGAGAGGTGCTCGTTAAGTGAGGTTCCATTGTACTAAAATATGTTCAACATTACAACATGTTTATGAACAACTCTGCCTGCCTGCTCATGCAAATTGACAGTAATGAGGTATCTGATATCTGACAATCCATATTAAAAACAGTGAACTGTGATGCCTACATCCCTGGCCATGAAACTAAACACATGGTAGCAGAAATAGGATTTTATGAAATGAAACAAGTAAACCAAGAAAACTGGAATGTTAAAAAATTCATGTCATAAGAGGTGCACCAAAATCCGCTAACACAAAAATATTCAGACCTCTGTGACAGTTACAATGAACATAAAGAAGAATGAAGGTTACATTTTAATATGGTGTTCATACATTGTGAAAGACTGCATAAATTATCACTATGCTATCACAATTTCTGAGGGTGCATCCGTCTAGAAATACTAACATAGTTCATAGTGGAACAGATTCTCAGTCTCCGTGAGCTGATTCAACTCCTTCACAGTTGGAGGCTTATACAGACCAGCTTCCACTGGCTTAACCTTCTTTCGATTGTTCTTTGTACCTTCATTTTCATCATATAAATTTAAATTAGAAATAAATTAGAAAAAATTAATCTACATGTATAATTCACTTCTCCAGGTTAAGCGAGTTCCACTAGACTACATATGGTTACATCCCAGTCACTGACAGGACAACCTCAAATCTTACACAGTACACTTTAGTAGCTGAATTAAACTCACCTCAACGTATTTCCTCTTCAGTGGCTTATTTCCTTCATCCATTCCACTGTCATCATTACCTTCATTCTGTTCCTCCTCTTCTGGAAAAACATCATCATTCTCATTATCTTCATCCTCACTTACATTATCTTCTTCACCATCCAACTCTTTTATAGACCATCAAAACACAACAAATAGAAAAAAATCAGGGCTTCGCAACATGTCTCAGCCACTAACGGCCAGCATCAGGCAAACACATATCAACAAACATACACCATTGAACTGCTGTACTATAGATTGGATACAATGTTAAAATACTTTGTGTAAAAATACAATAAGTCAGATTATATAAAAAACTTAAAGTTATTGTATAAAACAAGATAAAACTTAAGTTAATGTTATACAACATCGAATCGGTTGTTGATTTTTTACTTTCCATACGTTTCTATGGACCAATTGGAAGTTCAATATTTCATTTATATAAGAATGTACAGGAGGCCCATGATGTTGCAAATTAATTGTGTAGTCGGTGCCTCATCTTACGAAGAATTGTCCGTACTGTATGGAAAGTAAACAAAAAGAAAATTCTTCACCATCATCCATATCCTTAACTTCATTTCCTTCATGACAGTTAACTTCTCCTGACAGTGGAAACTGTAACACGTTGTGATGTATGTAATGAAACCGTTACAAATGCACCTGACACTGCACTCTTATTTCTGAATATTCTTCCTGAGGAGGAAAGGAGAGTCAGTATGATCAGTGACCTAAACAAGAGCCTTTATGTCCAGCACTCCTTACTCCTCGTGTGTGTTCAACATGATACCTCACACAAACAACAGACTCTTTTGAAGAGTATTATCTTCTGATATGTGACACCGTGTAGTCTGGCAGAAGTTAATGGATATTTCAGGGGTACCTACTGCCTTCTTACTCTTCAAATCTGAAGATGAGGGCAGCATTTCCATCTGAAGCACTGGTAAACTTATATCAAGCTACACAGTATTATATCCTTAAAGCCACTGAAGTAACAACCTCAAATCTCAGAGTAGCCTCTTCTGTTCTAGAAAAGTACCTTTCCAATCACCTTAAATCAACCCAAATAAAATATTGTGGCTGCCTTTCTACCATCTGAAATATACATGGGCAATGCAAACAGAAGTAACTGTTTCATTCATGTAAAATGCTTTCAACAATAAACTGTTTCACTTTCTTTAGCGGTAACCTTTAGCTGCCTACATGCATGCAACATAGCTGGCATAAGCATAAAAATGCACAGATAACTATACTATCAGAGTTCCAGAATGGCAGTTCATAAGGCTTCATGTACTAGGATGATGATGTGTGGTTTTATTAACTATCAGTAGATGAAGGGAGCAAACAAGTGAATATTTATCATAAATGCAAGCCATTAAAGTTCTTATCAGAAGACCTCATCTGTACATGAACAAGCTCAAAGTTTGTGTATATGGGTTGAATGACACTCCACAGCCAGACAAATATACAGTGTCATTGCACATGACAGTATCAAGGAAGCAAAATGCCCAATTCAGAAAAATTACCACGTAACTTTAAATTGCATTGCAAATGAGAGCTGTTTCAGTCCGTAAGCAGTGTGTGTATGAACTGAATGTCACATTAGTTGACATGTAACATAAAGAAAATGCAGGGTTTGCTGTCTCATGATGTGTCATGGGTGCATCACTTCCACCCTGATTTATGCTAGCAAATCCTTCATCACCTATGTGTAAATTGTCTCGAGCAGCAGCATCAACTGAAAAAGTAATGTTTGCTGTTTGCTGGAACATAACCTGCATCACCAGATTTCAGCAGGTGAAGGGATCCACAACAGACAGCAGCACAAGAGTTTCTGAATCAAATCACAAACAGTGCAGACTACTGTCCAAGGGTTTCTGCCTGCAGCACAATACCATGAGCCAAATGACGGATGTCACAACCACAGGATTGTCCACTGAAAATCCAACAAACTCGCCTTACTTCTTGAATGTCATATTGAGCACCTATCATCATTTTACTCAATGAAATCCATAGTGCAGTGTATGGAACAAAATTAATTACGTGACCAACCAAAATATCTTTCAATGATGTATCAAAGTGCTGGCAAACCACTGGAAGTTATATAATGAGAAATAAGTTAGAAAGCTAAAAAGTTACCTGCGCTCTAAGGCAATACAGACATTTCATAGCAAAACAATTATTTCTTTTAATTAAAAAGTAAGTAAAAAAAGTAAAGTTATCCCTGTAACAAGCCCTGGAGACCCATTGGGGTGTGAGATGTTTAGGTTTCCACATTTCCTAGACAGACAGCTCATAGATGGCGGTAGTTGTCAGCCTTAAGTGCCAGCCACCCTTTTCATCCCAAATATTCCAAGAATGCTTCTGGTATTCATTTCTGTTAGAGGCTGAGTCGACCACAGGGCCATAGTGTGACTGTAAAGGTTAGGCAAATTAAAAAAAAAAAAAGCCAACCCATCGGATTTCGATCTCACGACCTACCGCCTTGTAGCACAGTGCCTCAACCAAATACGCTACCGCAATAATCCAGGACTTGGAGGTTGTAGGATGACTTACAAATTTATCCATCCCTTCCCCCAAAACAATATGTGGTAACGTGGTAAATTTCTCTGAGGTGATAGAAGCTACGTTTATAATGGGCTCACGGAAAATTCTTAAATCAAAGAATTCAGTATATAGACGTATGTATTTAACTCTGAAATTCATTATGTCACTAAAGGAAAGTTAACCTGATAATTTGATCCTTTTAAAAAAAGCAATTTTGTGTGCTTATCTCGTTCATTTTTTCAATAAACACTTTTCTTAACAATAAAGAATTACGTTCAGTATTATATTATAGAGCTCTAATATGCCATACCCATGAACAAAGTTGTAGAGTTAAAACATCATCTTAAATAATGACGTTTATTCAACATGTCGCATTGTTAATTAATGGCACTAATTGTTGGTTATAACCTACAATTATAATACCACCTTTCCGTTTCGCTACATATTAGCTGCCAGCTTCTTTTTCACTTTCATGTTACACATTCATGCAATTACTTGAACCAAGAACAGGAAAGCAATTCCAATTGCTCGCTCATGAACTCTCATGGAAATGTTGCACAATCGCCTTCGAAAAATGAGGGTTGACGCTCAATTGACTGGTATCAGGGATGTGACTTCTCGGCCCTTGCACCGCGACCTTCAGTGGTATATTGTGCTTCTCAATATACTTAACCGTGTGGCTATAACAAACTAAGATGTTTATAAGATTGTGCTACAAAGTACGGGATTGATATTGACTAGGCCTTTTTGTATTTACAATTATTTTTCACAATAAAATATTGAGTTCGATGAACCTGAGAGAATAAAATGAATAACCAATGGTCAGCGAATATTACATAAGGGCGTTACCTTTGCCAATCTATGTCATCTGTGTCACTTGGAGCACATTCAAAATGATACAATATCGATTGCATGGTCATCTTCCGTTCCCTATTCCACCTAGTGCACAATTTCATATTGCAAAATGCACTCTGCGGCTGACCAATGAGATTATTCGAAGTGCAGAAAGTAGTATAACGTGAAAATTTCCACAAGGTTAGGCCGAAGTGGCCGAAGTGTTTTGTTTAGTGTGTTTCTAAACATTAGTTCTACTAAATATTTCGCAGTTGCCGTCAATAAAAGTGTTTCAGAATTCTGAAATAAACCTGTTCATATTAATTTTAGTAGGAAAAACGATTATATATACACTTGACTTAGTTATATCATCATTGGAATGGTACTCATGGTTTTGTAACCACCGTGGGGTTGCCATTTCAAACCGGTCAGTACCTTTTGATGAAAAGATGGGACAGTGTTGGTGCCGACCGTGCCGACCGACGTAAGTTTGATGGATTTTCTCCGTGGAAGAGAAGTTCCTCTTCTCAACCTGACAGATCAAGATTTAAGCAATAAAAGTGAACAGAAATACGTTGAAGGGATGGCCGTAAGTTACAGTTCCTTTAAAGAAATTTAATTGCGTTTGTCAGTGTTGTGAAACAGAACTAAACCAGTTATTTTTTGTTTTGTAGGTAGAAAGCTGGGCATCAATTCCAGATGACTTCGTGGAGTTTATTCTAAAATTCGAGGACCAACAGTTTGAAATATTGGATGATGGCGAGCTTCTGTCTGCTGCAAGTACAGTGGAAACAGGAGATGTAACTGCACCAGCCAGTATTTGTCACCCATGTTGCCTGGCATTGAAGAGGATAATAGAGGAGATCACCTGTCTTCTTTGTCTAGTGTGAGTGAAAGTATGTGGTGACCAGGAGAGCTCTGTAGGAGAAGATATTGAAGTTGACTCTTCAGTTTTCGATATTCTGATCGCAGATAACCTTGGGGAGGTCAGAGTAGAAGATAACCACGCCATCATTAGCATGAGTATGCTTATAATATTTCTCTCAAAGGACTAGGCATTAAGTGATAACTGTTATTAATAATGTGTTCATGTAATATATGAATCTTTTGCAGATGTATTGCCTCCAATAAAACAAGCTGTCCAAAACAGCCATCTCATAACCACCAGTAGTACTTTGAGGCCGTTAATTCAAGTTACACCAGTTCTTGACAAAGGTATTGCTTCACAAGATGATCTTGGCAGCATCAAGTCTTCTAAAGGAAGTATATCAGAAGAAATGGTTGATGATTCAATACCACAGTATCCAAGACTTCAGTTAACATGTAAAAATGATCAGCATAATTATTATGGTTTAAGAGGGTTTGAATAAGTTGAGGTTGATTCATGGTAATGTAAAGTACACGACGTTTGGTCTTACAAAGGAACCATGCGTTTTTGCAGATTTTGAAACAATCTCCTATGGTCTATGTGTTGCACCTGTCATAGCAAATCTTTCAATTAGTAGTTTTTGACCTGAAAGTTCATATGAATCACTCTTGAATTTGTGATTGCAAGTGACTTAAAAGAGAGTTTATTGGTGTCATGATATAAATTCCATTATGTAAATCAGAATATTTCATTCATCAATTTGTAGTGAACCTTTAGTGTTAATGTAACTGAGCTGTTTTATTATGAACATACTGGAAACTTTTGAATTTTTGTATTATTACATACTATTTGGCTTAGAATGTGAAGTATGTAGCAGTTTGTTCCAAATAACTTTCTTGAAGAGTAATCTTTATCCCAGTGTGAACTTTGTAAGTTTAAAGTACAAATGCAGTTCCAGAAAAGCACTGGGCACTATATTATAGTATATATTTATAGTATATTTTACTTAACAAAATTAAATAATTTTTGTGTGTTTAATGTACAGTAACTGATGCTTAAAGTATTCCTTTGCAGCTGAAGAGAAAGACTTCTTGAAAAAGAAGGTGTCCAACTGTCTTCTCATTATTCTCTCACAAAAGATGAAGAGCGAGAACTTAAAAAGATTAGAAGAAAATTCCGTAATAATATATCAGCACAGGATTCACGCAAGAGAAAGAAGGAATACATAGATGGCTTGGAAGAGAGGTAAGAATCTCATATTATATTGCCAAGGATGCAAACATGTATGTATGTAAGTAAGGGGTGGGCCATAAAAACCAGCCCCTATACTGCAACCTTCAATGATCTGTTGTGCTTCCCCTTGGATTAGCCCTAGGATGCAAACGTTCTTCAGTATGTATTTTATCAGCAATTTTTTTAGAGAATTTCCCTTGGGTAGAGAGATTTAGTTGTGATTGTATACATGAAATAAAAAAATGTAGGATGTTATTACTGTGCTGAAATTAGTACACATGTATAAAGATGTTGAGATGTTATTAATTATGATAGACTACAACTGAAACATTTATAAATCTTGTAAGCCCAGGTTTAATGTAGGTAATTATATATTACTGCTCTGTCCATCAGCTTGTTGTGTCCAGTTTGTACTGAGCTCATGACTGTATATAGTTTTGATGTTCGTTGTGGTTACTGTCTTCAGGATGAATGAGGAAGTGGGTTGGTATGTAGGGCTTACAGTAGAAGTAATGGTGGCCATGGTGTTTTCCAATGGGAATGAACCTTGTGGGCAAGAAGAGTTGGAGAACACTTGCAGCCAGACTGCGTTGGTGTATCCATCTTGGTTGAAGTTGTGGCGATGTCAGTTTTGATGGGTTCCCTGATTGTGTAAAAGTAAGAAAAGTAAAGTTATCCATGTAACAGGCCATGAAGGCTCATAAGGCTGTGAGACGTTGAGGGTCCCACATTATCAAGACAATCCGCTCAAAGATGGCAGTAAGGTTGTCAGCCTTATGTGCCAGCCACGCTTTACTACCCAGGAAAATTATTTGACTAATTCCTGGTACTCATTTATGTTAGAGGCTGAGTTGACCCCAGGTCCATAGTCCGGCTGGAAGGATTAGGTCAATTGAAAAAAAAATTCCATTGACCTCATCGGGACTTGAACCCATGACCTTCCGGCTTGTAGCATAGTTCCTCAACCAGCTACACTACTGCATGCCCCTCCATGATTATGTAGGGATGGTAAATGTGAGTGCAGAAGTTCAGTTTCTGTTCTGTGCATTCCTTAGTCTCGGTGGGTTGTTTGGCTCTTGTTAAGCGTTAGTAAACTCAGCATAGAATTATACAGAATTGAAGTCCTGGCATCATCAGGGAGTCTCTCAAAATGTGAAGTGACCTTGTAACTTCATATATATATCAAATGATGCCACCTGAACAGTTCGGTTGCACCTGTTCTGCTGCAGCCCTCCTTCATAACCACATAGCCCCTTCTCATTGGATAACACCATGCCACAGCACTACCTCCTCTGAGAGACCTAGATATTGGTCCACTTTGTCCTCCTGTCCTGTTTACCCTGAAGATGGTGACTGCAGTATACATTGGGACATGTTCAACAAACATGGCTAAACCCTGAAACCAGCAGCTTAGATATCAGATACAAGCTACAAAAACAGAAGAACAGGGACCTGTTGAATAAGCAGTTAAGTAGTAATAAAAGTGACACAGACAATATAAAGTTGCATTCCAGTTGCTGCTATAACAGTGTTGCACAACAGATGAATGATGCAACATGGCTAAATATTTACATCTTTTAAGGCATGACTGTACAGCACATAGGTGGCTGGTAGACTTTGTATAGGTAAACATTTAACTGTTTCTTCTCCATTGTGCCAAAACAAGCAGATTATATAGCCCATTTGCTTTTTAGTGCAGTGAAACTCCCATAAAAGGTTTTTTTTTTGAGGTGCTACTCAGTGAATCTGAACTTGAAACTGAGGAGTATCTTATGTGAAATGATTTCACACTGAGATTAGTGCCTATGGATCATCAAAAATGATTGGTACTCGTACATGAGAAAATTTTAAATCATGGAATATTAAATGAAGGTTCCACAGTATGCCATAATGGAAGGTCATGAGAATAAGGAAGGTCTGTTTGCATTATGGTTATGACATGTTTTGTAATAGAGGACTTTTAATTGCTGCATTAAACTGACTAGAGTTATGCAGTTATTTCAGAAGTTTTACACATTTGTTAGTAGGTAAAGCAGTTGTACACTTCATGACACCAGATGTTTTCATGGCATCATAAGGGTTTTAGAAATGTGCTTACCCTCCTTCCACAGGCAAGTTAATTTTAAGTAGCTGATGGCTCTCAGCTTTATTTCTGGACATAAATTCTGTGTATTTATTAGCTTTCAAACAATTTCTGTTTTGCAGAATATTTTATATTTGATATATCAATGAAAATAAAAGAAGTTATATACTCACATTACTTACTATCTTATGGGATATGATGCCCTGTAGACCAGTAGACAGTTACCACTTTGGAGGAATCTGCTGCCTCCATATTCAGGGTAATTATCTGTGAGGCTGTACGGAATTACGTCCCAGAAGACTGTAGTTTTGTGCTCATTGCTGTGAAAAATGTCACATATTTGTAATGTTCTTCATGTACAGCGAGACAGGTGGAAACTTTTGTATGGAAATTGTGTTGAATATCAGCAGTATAAACTTTTTTTTAACTAGTTTACTTTTCTGGCTTCATAACTTGTACTGTGTTCTCCAAGTATAATTAGTATGATCAAGTCAAGGAGGATGAGATGGGCAGGGCATGTTGCACGAATGGGGTCGAGGAGGAATCCAAATAGGATATTTGTGGGAAAGCCAGAAGGAAGGAGACTACTGGGAAGACCAAGAGGTAGGTGGGTGGAAGTATTAAAACGGACTTTAGAGAGATATGGTGGGATGGTATGGATTGAATTGATCTGGCTGAGGGTAGGGACCAGTGGAGGGCTCTTGTGAACACGTGTAATGATGTTTGAGTTCCATGAAATGCTGGGAAGTTCTTGTGTGGCTGCACAATTGGCGGCTTCTCCAGAAGGGCGCACTCACTGAGTGAGTGAGTTCACTTTCCTGTCGCACGGTGCCAAAAAAAAATATTCATGGTCAGGTGTATTTGAAGTATACTGAAGAACTATATTTTCTTACAGTTGCAATTTTAATTTTAATTCATGATTTCTGTAAGTTTATGCATGTCTTACAGGCTGTAGCACTTTCTCACGTAATCAGGATGGGAGACCAAGATGATGAAACTTCAATATCTTCTTGTACAAAGCTCTCCTGGTCACCGCATACATGTGAAGCTTCCACTGGATTACTTTCACTCACACTAGACAAAGAAGACAGGCGATCTCCCCTATCATCCTCTTCAATGCCAGGCAACATGGGTGACAAATACTGACTGGTGCAGTTACATCTCCTGTTTCCACTGCACTTGCAGCAGACAGAAGCTCACCATCATCCAGTATTTCAAACTGTTGGTCCTTGAAGTTTAGAATAAACTCCATTATGTCGTCTGGAATTGGTGACCAGCTTTCTACCAACAAAACAAATAATAAGTGGTTTAATTCTGTTTCACAGCACTGACAAACGAAATTGTATTTCTCTGAAGGAACTATAATTTAGAGCCATCCCTTAAACGTATTCCTGTTCACTTTTATTGCTTAAATCTTGATCTGTCAGGTTGAAAAAGGATCTTCTCTTCCACGGAGAAAATCCATCAAACTTAAGTCGGTTGGCACTGACATTGTCCCGTCTCTTCACCTTAAGGTACTGACCGGTTTGAAATGGTAACGCCACGGTGATTACAAAACCATGAGTACCATTCCAATGATGATATAACTAAGTCAAGTGTATATATAATCGTTTTTCCTACTAAAATTAATATGAACAGGTTTATTTCAGAATTCTGAAACACTTCTATTGACAGCAACTGCAAAATATTTAACAGAAATAATGTTTACAAACTCACTAAACAGAACACTTCACCATCCAATGTGGAAATTTTCACGTTATGCTACTTCCTGCACTTCGAATAATCTCATTGGTCAGCTGCAGAGTGCATTTTACAATATGAAATTGTGAAGTAGGTGAAATAGGGAACGGAAGATGACCATGCGATCGATATTGTATCATTTTGAATGTGCTCCAAGTGATACAGATGACATAGATTGGCAAAGGTAACACCTTTATGTAATATTCGCTGACCATTGGTTATTCATTTTTTTCTCTCAGGATCATCGACCTCCATTTTTTATTGTGAAAAATAATTGTAAATACAAAAAAGCCAAGTTAATATCAATCCCGTACTTTATAGCACATTCTTATAAACATCGTAGTTTGTTATAGCCACACTGTTAAGTTTATTGAGAAGCACAATATACCACTGAAGGTCGCGGTGCAAGGGCTGAGAAGGCCCATCCCTTATATAAGTCAATTGAGCGTCGACCCTAATTTTTCGAAGGCGATTGTGCGACATTTTCATGAACTTCGTGAGAGTTCATGAGCGAGCAGTTGCAATTGCATTCTTGTTCTTTGTGCAAGTAACTGCATGAATGTGCAATATGAAAGTGAAAAAGAAGCTGGCAGCTAATATGTAGCGAAACGGAAAGGTGGTATTATAATTGTAGGTTGTAACCAACAATTAGTTCCATTAATCAACAATCTGTCGTGTTGAATAAACATCATTATTTAAGATGATGATGTAACTGCATAACACTTTGTTC
Source organism: Cryptotermes secundus (assembly GCF_002891405.2). Lineage (NCBI taxonomy): Eukaryota > Metazoa > Arthropoda > Insecta > Blattodea > Kalotermitidae > Cryptotermes > Cryptotermes secundus. The sequence continues at coordinate 479,571 of NW_019738969.1, forward strand.
ACGGGTATGACGCATTTCAACCTAAATGTGATGGAGGAGCCAGCCTCCCACAGTCCACAGTTCAGGTCAGTTTCTTCATACTACATCAGGCACACTTCTCAGAACTGCTAGCTCTTCAGAAGTGAATTCACAATGCATGATGCCTTGATAATTGAAAAACAAGCAGCACTACTTTCACTCACATGAGCACCTGTCATGCAGGTGCTCATGTGAGCATGTTGGGGGCAACATGAAGCTGGGCTCTTCCTGTGTGAAGACTGTTGTTTGGTTTCAATGTTATAACCGTAAACCTACACCTCGTCACCAGTGGTAACAATTTTCAATAGATTTTTATTGTCATTTGCTCTTGGGGATTTTTGCAGAGGGAAAATTGTTGAAATTGCTGATCAGTCATGAGTCTTGGCACAAATATTGCTGGGAACCAATACATTCCTAATTTTTCCACTAAAATTTTGTGCCACGAACCAGTAGGTATTCTGAACTCTTCTGCAGTTTCTCAGACTGACAGTTGATAATGTCCAGTGTGACAGTTGTGTTCACAAAAGCCAACGGTTACCCAGCACAGAGAGGACTGAAGAAACAAGCCGAATCATCATTTCCGCAAGCCATTACAACACATAGTGAGGTGATAATATAAGAGATATTTAAGGCTGTAGTTATTTCTAGACCGCATGGAATAGTAAAAGTGTTGCAGTTATTTGTAGTTACGAATATCAGATGTCCAGTACATTCGTTACTCATGGATGTGTACCACAATGGCAGTTATCATTGTCAGGTTAAAATTTAATTCTATATATATCATCACATAAATCTTTATTGAATTAAAGAAAAAAGCTTCTTTAATTCCGTGGAACAGAATAGGTATGGAGGTGCTGATATTCCAATTGAATTTACATATATATATATTCGTTTTGTTGAAGGTTTTCTTAACATCACTATCAGTAGCTCAGTTTATACAGTGTCCAGTGTAGAACGATTTGTGAATAATGAATTGGAAATAATATGGACTGAACGTGCTGTGACCTAGTTTGGGCTGTTATCTCGACATTTTCCTGGAGAGATGGAGGAATGTCACGAAAATCTTATGTCAGGATAGCCGAGGTGACTACCGCAATTTTTTCATGTGATAAA
>NW_019738970.1:0-528 GCF_002891405.2 Cryptotermes secundus
GTAGCTTTGACTTTGTTATGAGCATGTGTGATTTTATTTTTGAAGTATAATTTCCTGTTTGTGTGGACCCGTGACCACGGAACGCCCTACATATCAATTTCTTAATATAAATTCAGACTGCTTCGTTATTTATTTACCGAAAAATTGTCAATATCGCCCTGCACCATCAAATATTATTATTTTTCAATGGAAAATAGCTGACCTGAATGTAAACTGATTATTATTAACAATCAAGTTCCTTCCGTCAAATGTGACACTTTTATAAGTTTTCCACCTCGTCACCACCTGCCTTACATGTTTCGGCTCACCACGGAGCCATCATCAGAGGCATTTATAGTAGAAAAAGAAATCACCAACACACAAAACTTCACTTTGTTAAAAATAGCCACGTTCCAGTTAATTAAAATAATTACAATAGTTAAAATTGCCGAGAGTGTCGGTTCACTAAAGGTTTTCCACACACCACGGTAGCTTTCTTNGTAGGAATTCTAGGAATTTTAAGAATTCTTACTTCAAATAACGAAACAT
>NW_019738971.1:0-1466 GCF_002891405.2 Cryptotermes secundus
AATGTAGATTTTCTAAAAAGAAGTGTAAATCCACAACTACAGACAGTGCTAGACTCATATGGCTTGCAAGCAATAGTTGATGTCCCAACAGCAATAGGACCTAAAAGCCAAACAGCCATAGACCAAATAATACTAAACAAGGGCTTATGGGAATACAACTTTAAAGCAGTGGAAACAGGGCTCTCTGACCATGATGCCCAAATACTACAAGTACAAATGCATTCTAAGAACAAAAAAGGACAAGGTAGAATAACTAAAGAGTTCAGATTAGCTACATCTTATAGCGAGGAAAATGTACAATATCTAAACTATTTACTAGGAAGAGAGACCTGGGAGCCTGTTCTTAAACAAAATGAGGCAAATGATGCATACAATGAATTTTTAGGCATCTTTGAGTACTATCACAATATAACCATGCCTAAAAAATGGGTAAAAATTAAGCAGCAAAAAATAAATGGATTACATTAGGTATAAGGGTATCAACAAACAGACTTAGGATTCTTCATAGCTTAATGAAGGAAGGAACCGCATCTAAAGGACTTAAAAAATACTATAACCAGTACAAAAAATATACAACAAAGTTATCAGTGAGGCTAAAAAAATTAAGCAACATGCGAATATGATCATCTGGGAATAAATCAAAAGCCATGTGGGATTTAATCAAAGAAGAATTAGGCAATCAGCAAAAAGTTCCAAAGAATATTGAATTAGGAGAGAATGGAACAACTATACAGGATCCCAAAGTTATAGCCAATGTTTTTAATGAATATTATACTAACATTGGCCAGCACATCCAGAGTAACAATCCATCAGCACAAAACAATGAAGACAGTATAAACACAATAAAATATAACAGCAATAGCATGTTCTTAACCCCAACCACTGAAAGGGAGGTGGTAGATATAATTAAAACACTGAGTAACAAAAAATCAACGAGCATTGACGATATTCCAGAGTTCATTATTAAAAAATGTCATCTTCAACTAGTAAATGCTCTAACATACATAATTAATCTGTCATTTTAATCTGGTTATTTCCCCGAACAACTAGAAATAGCAAAAGTGAAACCCTTGTATAAGAAAAGTTGTACTGCAGATGTTGGGAACTACAGGCCAGCGTCATTAATTTCGGTTTTTTCTAAAATAATCGTAAAATTGTGCACAATAGACTTTTATCATTCATAATTAAGTACAGCATAATCAACAACTAACAACATGGATTCTGCAAAGGAAAGTCAACACATACAGCAATCACATAATTTACAAAAAGGGTTTACAAAGCACTAGATGAAAAAGAAAAGAGTATAGGTTATCTTTGGATTTATCAAAGGCGTTCGACCTAGTAGATCATGATATATTGCTAAGAAGGAAAGAATGGGAATATGAGGGGTTACACTAAGGAGATTCCAAACATACTTAGAAAACAGAGAACAAGAGGCAGAAATTACATACAGATGCAAAAAACTA
>NW_019738972.1:0-15259 GCF_002891405.2 Cryptotermes secundus
ATAAGGTAGTATTATTAGAAGTTCTGGGAAGAAGTAATGATCTATTTTCATTTGATACGACACGGACCGCACAAAATGACGCCTCCAACAAATTTTTGGTTGCAGCGGGAACGTCTGTACCTAGTTCTTACTTAACAACGATAGGGGATGCACAGACAGACACACAGACTCTCCTTTGATAAGACACTGACCACACAGAAAGTGACGCGTCCAAATAATTCTTATATTGTTGCGTATATTCGTTGCCGCAGGACCGTGTTTGCTGAACCGTTGCCTAACACCGAATGGACGTAGACATCTAACCGAGCCCTTACCCTCCAAAGGTAGGAGCGACACACATAGAGACACACAGACTGATGGGAGGGATTTATGGAGTGCGCCATTGAGACGGGCTCGGGTGTTTTGGTATAGATACCAAGTTTCATGAAAAGTTATTAGTGAGGGAAACACAAGACACAGACCGTATGAAGACCGCATAAGCAGGCTAAAATTGGTTCTTTAGAAAGTTTGGACTGGATCTTTGGCTCAAAATGGGAATCATTGTCGGGCTGTTTCGAATACCGCAATTAAACTTCGGGTCCCCTAAATGGCGGGAATTTCTTGAGTAGCTGAGCGACCATTTGCTTTTCAACGACTGTGTTCCATGGAGTTAATTAAGTAGTCAGCTAATTAGTTACTTTGGGAATTGGTAGCTTTCCATTCCGGTCACATCCGACCTATGGAACCGTCCTGTGAAACAGGAGAAAAGTGACACAGTGAAGAAGTGGGACAGAGGAGCAATTCATTCACAATTGAAGACCAATCCACTTCTTTTTTATTATTTTGCTCTTGCTTTTCTTCTAATTAATTGTTAGTTTCGATCAACTGATTTAGCCATATATTTAATTTTTTTTCCTTGGCACTACAGCCCCAGTGGGCCTAGGCCTACCTCCATGAACTTCTCCGTTCACTTCGGTTTTTTCTATATCTTAGACACACGGTAGGACTCCTTGGGCAGGTGATCAGCTCGTCGCAAGGCCTCTACCTGTACACAAACACAGAAAAACGCACACAAACATCCATGCCCTGAGTGGGATTCGAATCCACGATCCCGGCTTCCTAGCGAGCGAAGACAGTGCATGCCTTAGATTGCTCGGCTACCGTGACCGGCATATATTTAATTAGCGTATCTAATTTTAAATTGTGTCTTTATATATACTTGTATGTAATGCAGTTTAAATATACATGTATTAACATTCTTCTTCTTATAGTTCTTTTGCTCCAACTTTGAGCATAGGTCACCCGTGAAACGCATCATTTCACTTCAGTTTCTTATTCTTGTAGACACTCGGTAGGACTGCTTGGACGGGGGATCAGCATGTCGCAAGGCCGCTACCTAACAGACACCACAGACATCCATGCCTTGAGTGGGATTCGAACCCACCATCCCAGTGTTCGAGCGGGCGAAAACATTTCATGCCTTAAGCTGTCCATACACGTACGAGTCTGGCTCGCGTGGCGACCCACACACGGACGAGTTTGGCTCATTGGAACCCGAGCCGAGTCAGACTCGTACGTGTATGAGCCCTGTTAGACTGCGCGGCCACTGTGATCGGCCTATGAATAGTGCAGTTACATGATCATGCAAACAAAAATCACTTTTAACAAGTAAGTTGGCTCAAGCGGCAACTCTTCTCACTTGTTTTATGGAGGAGACTGGTTCGAATCTCTTCCGGTACAACTACTACCCTGAAATTTCCTATGGTTCTCCTCAGTTCCTCTGGATAAATGCCTAGTTAGTACCATGTATTAGCCCACAACCACTTCCCCTCCCCTATCCAAATTTCCCAATTATTTTTCGAGTTTCATCCGTTTTCGTGCTTAGCCTAGAACTACTGATAGCACCGTTAAACAAATTACGAACGGAAATTCTCGGTCTGTCGCGAAGGACAGGTATTTGTGTCTCTCATCTCTTCTGCGGGGAAGTACTGTTGCCGCGGAAGGACTCACCCAATCTCTGTTGTTTGTCACCGCTTATAGTGATACTGAAGGGCACTTGTGGAAAACTTGGTTTCAGATGTTACGAAACCCGACATGTCGTTCTCCAAGCCCGAGACTTTTCTGTGCATCTCTCTGTAGGTGCACTCAGTTGAATGTTAAAATAGCCAACTTGTAAGACTTATCGTAAAAGCAAAGCTTTAGACAGTAAACATCCAAAGCACTTGTAATTAGAGTTTTTTAAAATTGTAGTTGTACATCTTTCTCTCAGTTGATAGTTTCTTTCAGTACCATGTTTCTGCCAACAAACTGTGACGTTACGAAATTTGCAAAAGATAAAAATTATTCTCTACAGCCATTAATTTATTGGCCACTTCAGTTTCAGTTCACGAAAATCATTTGCTAAATGAAAATTAACGCACATGTTAGTACGTTATGTTGGCCATTTTGACTGAAGACGAAACAGTGCAGGTAGTTTTAGTGCCAAATGTGCCGACGTCTCAAAAGTCACAGTTAGAGATCATAAAATACATTTAAATGTTAATATTTTTAGATAGAGACATTTTATGGAAAAGTAATTTTTGTCTTCGTGATAACAATACTTAATTTTTATTACACCACATTTATCGCTCTTTTTAAAATAAATTTTCGAAAAGTCCACCTATATGAGAGGCGGGGTAGCTCAGTCTGACTACGGGCTGGACGACCGAGGGGTCAGAGTTCGAGCCCCGGTAGGGACAAAAATTTTCACTTCCCCACATCGTCCAGATCGGCTCTGCGGTCCACCCAGCCTCCTATCAAATGGATATCGGAGGCTCTTTCCTCGGGGGTAAAGCGGCCGGGACGTGAAGCTGAACACTCACTCCCAGCTAGTGTTGAGATCAAGAAAATGTGGATCTAAACATCCACTCCCCCATACGCCTTCATGTCGTAGTGCTTAATTAGTTAGGCACAGGGACAGCTGTACCTTTACCTTTACCTGCCTATATAATGTATTCCCGACAAATTTTGGTTATATATGTGTATATATGTGTTATGCTCGGCATTTTTTAATCTGTGGTGGGTGTATTAGGTCTGTACAACGTTTCTGAACATAAATTTATTTCCATCATGTGTAAGCGAGGAACGAATCCTGTTTTGATGGCTAACGGATATGAGCCCGTTTCCGAAACATTGTGTAGTTGAAATAAACCAGCACAAGGAGATCGTGAGATAGGAACTTAAACTATAAATCAAAGATTACGTGTCGAGTTTTATCTGTTTGCTTAGAAAAACAATTTTCTTTCCTTTGTTACATTTTTATGTCCCCTCCTTCAGCGGCTGGAGAAGTGTAGGTCAAATTTGGTGACTTTAGTACTCCTACGTTTGTCCTGACTTCTGACAGAGTCTATACTTGAAGGGATTATGAATACTCTATAGCAAGTAAGACATTTACAGTGGATTCTGATGTTAGCAGTGCTATGTGTGAAGTCAGAGACACGATGAAGCGGTGAATTTAGAAAGAAAAAACGAGATACAATAACACAAAACTTTGTATTTTCATTTTTACGATTTTGAGAGAATTGTGCAGGTTTTAAATTCATAAGTAAAGGACTACTTAGGATACAGGCGTGGGTGAGAGGATAATATTAAAACAGATGTTAAGGAAGTATTGTGCTGCAACGTGAACTGGATTCAGAAAGTTTAGGATAGAGGCAAGTGGTGGATTGATGTGAGCACGGTAATGATGAAAACTTGGGTACCACACGCGTGAATATTAACATCCGAAGGAGACTGCTCTGTGGAGTTAATGCAAGTCATCACGGTGTCAGAATGGTACAGGTAAGAGCAGTGGAGACCGATCCAGACCGGAAGTCTACCTTCCATGTTGGTGGGAAGAGGGAAGTATTCAGAATCTGAACTCTTTTACGGCCAGAAGAAAAGATACGAATAATTACAAATTTAGTTAACGTAAAGAAAGCAGTCTTCTGGGATTTGGCACCGTGTATATGTGGTGTTAACCGACGTTTCGGAGGAACGTATCGCCTCCATCTTCAGGGTAGAAGAAAAAATATAAGAAATCTGCAAAGCGAAGAGACCGTGAGAACCGGTAAAAGAAGACAGTCTACCCAACTGAATAGGTGTTTTCCTTCACTTGAGGACGGAAACAGATCCAGTTTTCGAAACGTCGTGTTTTTATTTGTTATCTTAAAAACCAGGACGATGGATAAAGTCCAAAAACCCAATATATCAGTGTGTTATACACCATCGTCAGAATCCTATAGTAACTAAATGTGACATTATGAATTTTTTACACAGACCCGAATCCTTAATGTACTTGTATTACAATATGTTACAGATGTTTACATTAAGGAAATTATACACTCTAAATATGTATTATGGACGATGTTGGAAGCGGGATTTTTGTGGATTTTAGTTTAAAAATTGGGAACAGAGAATATGTTAGAAGTGTACGATTTTGAGACAGTCTACACAACAGTAAATTCAGAAAATAAATACATTTATTCAATATGAAATCATATTGTATCTACATTGTTACACCATTCTGATAATACACATAAAATGATATTGAATAAATGACGCAACTCAGAAACTGTGACCAAAAATTCATTTACGCCTGAGAATGACCCAGGTAAGGGTTGAAACATGTAGCGAAGTCATTAACTGAAAAATATAGCAGATGTTATCATGATAGTGTTTATCTTTTTTATTTTCTGAACTTATTGTTGTGTAGACTATCTTAAAATCACATCCTTTTAGTGAACTATGCACAACAGGATGCATACCATAAATATTAAGTAGAAAATATGAAATGAAACTAAAACTACCAGTTAAAGCTGCCACTTGTAGCCATGTAAGTGTATTCCCGTATTACCCGAAGAAATGAAATGCTTTTAGAAGTCACTCTCTTCCAGTAAACCGTGTTTACGTGTATGAAGACAGAATATTCGTTGTGTCGTAATATTATATATTTTATTACGGCCTCACTTATAATTGTACGTTTCCTGGAAACATAAATAATTTCTGAGACTTCGTCATTGGGGACAATCAGCGAACAATAAATTATTTATTGATGCACTGGTAATAACATTGCCCATATTAATTACATGTACTTTCCAATCACTCCCATTCATTAGTGTCACGAAGGTCAGTTACTGCGGTTCATTCTCATGGGATTGCTTTTCATATCGTGTGATTACTGGATAACGGGTAAAATTATATGTTAAATCAAAATTTTGTAATTTCAACCAATCACGCTGGCAGATTTAACCCTTTAACAACTGCGATTTAAATTACCAGTGAATCCAGTGGTACCGACTCAGGTGTTAGGGTATTTCAATGTCGGGCAAAACATTAGTAACGTTGTTGTCATATTCATTTGCTCTTTGGAAGATGAAACAATTACTAGTATTTGGAAAATATCGACATTAATATGTCGTCTGAATTTTCAAATCCCTTGTAATTTCGAGAAGTTCAGTTTTCTGTTTTACGAAATATTCCATCCTTTCACGTTACGAACGTCTTCAGTATTGTGCCGTTCTCCACCGTTCTTAAAATTGTAAAATCCGAATTACAACAGGTTTTTTTGCAGTTTTAGGTGGTCAGATCTCTGAGTTTGGAAGTATCTTTTATGAAATGTGCAAAACACCATTTTTGGTATCTTGAATTCCGAATCATGTAAAATATTCAGTAATGTTTACCTATTGTGGTTCTGGAAATTTCACAGTTTCAACAATGTACGAGTATAATTGTCGGATTTCGTCAGGTAAGAAAGACTTTTACAATATTTATTATCTTGGGCTGGGTTATGATTTGCAGCTGAAGGTTTGGATAGCTTATCCGAATATTGCTTGCACAATCTTCATATTCTCCTGTGTGTTTAAGACTGCCAGGTTGTATTGTTTTAACTTACGCTAGGTTACGCACCGTTTAGTGACCAGTCGAAATTGTATGAAATTCTTATGCTGAATATTAACCTGAACATATGAACTAACATCCACATGTGTTCTCGGGCATTACTGGGAAAATTTGTGTAGGGATTCGTTAAGCAAGGTTAAATTAAGTAATGTTTCTAATGTTTGATGAGGTTTGCGCAATTGTCCACTGCGCACCATCCTGCTAATGCACTCTGGCACTCGAGTGCACTCGAGGGAGTCTATAGTGTTCGGTCACGTTAGGTTAGTTAGGGTTAGGTTGTCAGATTAAATTTGCGTACCACCCTACACATCCACCTTAGTTTGTGGGTTAAGTTCGAGGGATTAGCTTCGTTTTGGTTGGCCTGGTTTGACTTAGGTTAAGTTAGGTTGTCATACTGAGTTTGCGCAGCAGTTTACTGTTCATTCACCGGCGTATACACCTGCGCAATGAAGTTCTCGAAAACTATTAAAATTATATTAATGTAAAGATGTAATTAAATTATGATTCATAAAAGATCTTCCAATTTTAATCATTACTCAATATTTAAAATGTACCAATTTTCTTAAGGGCACGCGGTAGTGTAGTTGGTTGAGGCACTATGCTACAAGGCGGAAGGTCGCGGGTTCAAGTCCCGATGGGGTCATTGGATTTTTTCAATTGACCTAATCTTTCCAGCCGCACTATGGCCCTGGGGTCGACTCAGCCTCTAACAGGAATGAGTACCAGGAATATTCCTGGGGGTTAAGGGCGGCCGGCGCTTAGGGCTGACAACCTTGCCGCCATCTATGAACCGATCATCTAGAAAATGTGGGAACCTCAACATCTCACAACCCTATGGGCCTCCACGGCTTGTTACAGCTTCACCTTTTTACTTTTACGTTTTTACTTTACCAGTTTTCTTGTTGTTTTGAACTTGTTATTTCTAAAATTACTGGCATATCCCGGATGTCACAGCAGCTTCCAAAATGTAAAACATTTTTTTGGAAACATTGATTTACCCAGTTCATTATCTTTCTAAACTTTTTTTCTTACCCTGTTTTTGCAGTGCGAAGTTTTAAGATTTCCCAAGTTCCCTCTGGAAAATTGTCATGGTTACAAAGAATGTTCGTTGTCATCCTACCATCCAGTTAAAAAAATATGAGCGTGTAGGAAATTTTCAATATTTTCTTAAATTTCATTACTTTGCAGATGTTCGTACTTTCGCAAATTTCGTTCTTTCGTACACTGATGAAAATTTTTCGTATTTTCAGAATATTTGAAACGCTAAAAGTTTATTTTTTTATTAAATCATTCTTCATCAGCAGTGTACACTGTTGTCAAAATCTTGAAGATTTTTTAAAATTTTCAGAAGATTGTATTCTGTATTATTTCTATAATCACTTCAGTCACAGTTTATATGTGCGCACTATACCCGATTGCAGTTTGTATTTACACGCTTGTTTATTATTTAAAACGCATTACATGGGCCTCGCTGATATAATAAACAATGTTTTATTTGTAATATTATTGTATGGCAAAGTAACAAAGATATTCATTAAAAGTAAAAAAGAAAAAAAGTAAAATCCCTGTAACAGGCCGTGGAAGCCCATAGGGTTGTGAGATGTTGAGGTTCCCACATTTTCTAGATAATCGGCTCATAGATAGCCCTACGCGCCGGCCGCCCTTTACCCAGAAGAACATTCCAAGAATATTCCTGGTACTCATTTCTGTTAAAGGCTGAGTGGACCCCATGGCCATAGTGCGGCTGGAAGGATTAGGTCAATTGAAAAAAATCCAATGACCTCATCGGGACTTGAACCCGCGACCTTCCGGCTTGTAGCATAGTAGCTCAACCAACTACGCTACCGCGTGCCCCAAATATATTCATTATAACCAGGCCCCGGATTTTGATGACCTGATAATATTTAAAAAAGACCGAAAAAATCCAGAAAAATGACCTAAAGGAGAAAAGAAAGAACACTTCGCTTCCATGTTATTCACATTTCAGAAAACATATGAAGAAAAATTCCCTAAAATGGCCAAACATGACAAGAAATGCCCTTAAAAGTCCAAAAATTTACCAAAAAATTACCCCAAATATGAAAAAATGACCTTAAACCTAAAAATGTCAAAAAATTACCAAAAATTACCTGTAAAATTTACATTTCTGTAACCAGCAGCTCATATCCGAGATTTATATATTTAAGAGCATCTCATAGGATACAAGGAAAAAAAGATGACATGTCATCAAAATCCGAACCCTGTTTATAACACTAAAGTCAGTCACAGTGGACGCGCTAAGACATGAACTGTTTTTTCTCGCTTAAACATTGCGGTCGTGGGTTCGAATCCCACTCTAGGCATGGATGTCTGTGTGCCTTTATTCTGTGTTTGTGGTGTTCTTTGTATAGGTGGCTGCCTTGCGACGGTCTGATTCTCCTTCCAAGGAGTCCTACTGCCTGTGTATAGGATTAAGAAACTGAAAAGCGACCAAGGCCAAACAAAGGGCCATAGATAGATAGGTAGGTAAACAGACAGGCAAGCAGACTTCTCAAAAAGTCAAAGAAAGCGGTTTGAAAATGTAAGCATGCTTGTGTTCAGATGCTTCTGTATACTTAGTATTGGAAATTGTGTATTTTCATAATATAATGTGCATCGAATTTGCAGTTTGAGTTTGGAAACATGAATTAGCTGAATATGAATAATTTACTTGCTGGAAATTTCACAGGATGTAAACATACCCTCGAGCGTCGAGCGTCATGTGATTATTATGCACATTATCATTATATCAAACGGTAGACGAACCAACAACCCCAGGACTCAACGATGTTTATTGTTGTTGTTGTAATGAAATGGACACCATTATTTTCGAACACTGTAGAAAATTTACGTACTTCTGTTATGTTTAAATACGATATAGTCCACAATACGGCTTTATGTATTACAGAGCTTTATCTTGTGATGCAGACTAGCAGCAGGACGATGTGACCCTTACTGGACTGGTCAGTCATCATCACACTCAAAAAAAAAATCACGTGTCAGACACATTCGCTGCTAGTGGACGCCATTTCTAGTTTTTAGTCGTCCAAGTTGGACGTAGCGACACTTGGCATCGCGATGCATCGTATTCGGTGTAAATCATTACCTCTTGTGAACCCAATTTGTTACTGGCTGCGTTACAGCCGTGCCATGACAGGGCGCAGAAATATGCAATCGCCAGGATTTATGAGTACCTTTTAAAACCAATAATTTTTGCGTTTAATCTCCTCTCATTGATTTTTTATTTCCATTTATTCCGATGCTGCAGTACTGAAAGGGAAATAATTCATTTACAGTTTTACTTGATCGGACACAGAAGCCGAATATGAGACGCGTATTGAATATCTCTCATTATATACGAATTTTTTGCATAGTTACTGAAAGAAGTGTTTTGTGTTTAAATATATCTATACTTAATTGTTCATTTACATCAAAGGATTGCTGTTTCCGACGTTTAGGATATTGTAACGTGGATGGCCAGAGCATTTCTAGGCAACGACCTGTAAACAAATTTCAGTAGCCCAAGAGAATTCAACAATAGGATGAATATGAAGAAAGTCGTCTTCTGGGTTTAGGCGCCGTGTATTCTTCGTTTTGGCCGACGTTTCGGATGAACGTATCGCCTCCATCTTCAGAGCAGTTGAATGGCTTGGAATGCAGAGAGCAGTAGCTGTGCTCTCAAAACTTAAATAGGATGAATGTTTATAGTTCATTGCTAGGCAACAGTCAGCGCGCCAGTGAGTTTCTGTGGAGTCCGTGCCGTGACCATTGCAATGCAACGTCATGGTAAACACTCCCCTACAACAATACAGGCTGTTTTCTTTGTGGTCAGTGCGGAGGCTATATAACGAGATTCCAGACAGAACAGATTTCATATTTCAGCAAACCGTGTGGAGGCGGGGTCGAATACCTCCACCGTGACCCTGCGAGTCGTAGGAGGCGACAACAAGGGAAGTCTCAAATCTGAGACAGTAAAATATGGTCGGGATCCCCAAGGGACTCGGACCAGAGGAAGACTGCGCTGGCAAGGGCCAGCAGCATATACAAAAGACAAACCCGTCCTCTCGTTAGAGAGGGCGCCCCACAAAAACAAGACCGCAACTGTCAAAGAGTAATAAATATCTGGTCATGAATCCCAGATGAGACTTAACACGAAGACTTACTGACTGACTGACTGACTGACTGACTGACTGACTGACTCACCGTCAGTCGCAATGTGACTTTGACTTTGACAGAGTTCAGTTTTTAAGTGACAGTGACAAGAGTGCAGTTGAGTTCCAGAGCGATTGAACAAAAAATGTCAAGAGGACTTCATAGTGTTTTGAAGTGTTAATTTCTGTGTTGAGATCCGTTGCCAGAAGACGACTAGTGAAGACTGGGGATCCTAGTGCGTGTGCAATGCTGAAATGGAAAGTGTGTAAGGCAGTGATAGCGCTGCATTTCCTGTAATTTAAGTGTGATTAAAAGGGGTTCTGACCAAGGTGCCAATGAATCCAATTATCCGAACTACTACCCGTCATTCTCGTCATGTGTACCACCCTACACGTGACAGTATATTTAGAAGTTGACTTTTTTTATTGCTAGTGGGGTGGGACTAAGTCCCTTGTACTGCGGCCACTTCTGGCCTATTGTACCAGCCCCAGATGATAGGTGAGGGTGATTGTGGAGCAGTTGGTGGAATGAAGATTGGCAGGGGAAACCGAAGTGCTCGGAGAAAACCTGACCTATCACCACTTTGTCCACCACAAATCCCACTTAACCAGACCAGGGATCGAACCCAGGCCGCCGCGGTGGGAAGCTTGAGCTATGGCGCGGACTAGAAGTTGACTTTTTTCTTGGCACTACAGCCCCAGTGGGCCTAGGCCTACCTCCATGAACTTCTCCGTTCACTTCGGTTTTTCTAGATCTTACACATTCGGTAGGACTCCTTGGGCGGGTGACCAGCTCGTCACAAGGTCTCTACCTGTGGACAAACACAGAAAAACACACACACACAAACTAAACATCCATGCCCTGAGTGGGATTCGAACTCACGATCCCGGTTTCCAAGGGAGCAAAGACAGTACATGCCATAGACCGCTCGGCTACCGTGACCGGTTTAATTCTGGTTAATGTCAGTCAGATTTCTTTATTTATTTTGAAGTATTGATGGTTTTAATGCTCCTCAAGATAATGTTTGTGTCTTCGGACACTCACGTAGGTAACATAGGCGTGACGAAGATATCTAATGGAAGGGATTGACTATGGAGAAACTAATTAGGCCTCTGTCTTGCTGGCTGTGTAAGTCACTATGCACAAGAAAGCCTCACTGGGAGTTCGATCCAAGAATATTATGCAAGGCGACTTCTGATAAATTCTTTGGAATATGGCATAGAGCAATATGTGTGAACATTTTATAAAAAAATTAGCGTCAGTTGTTATATTGCTGGTTTCTGAACATAGTGTTGTGCAGGGAGCTCTAATTTACGCCTTTAAAACTCTGATTTATGGAGTAAAGTTACAGATAGACACATTTTGCAGCTATACACATATGGGAAACGGGGTGAAGTTTCACCTAACGTAACTGGTATGGGGACAAATTCAAAGCCTGGCAGAGACCCAAATCGCCATGTTATGTCCGCTGGAAACCTCTTGTTCGGCGAAGCTTGATCGGGTAGTTATTGGCGCAGTGAGGGATGGTTATAGCTCTCTGTGCACTGACCGATTTGGGATACAGTTCAAGCGTTTCGTCCTACCGAGAGATATTTTTTACTCTCTCTCCTGAGGGGGTTTCCCCTCTGATGTTCGTGTATGTGGGCTGATGGCTCAGTTTCCAGATAACCCATGCTGAGAGAGAACCCCTCCCATATCCAACCACTACATTCCTTTCACACGCAAAGCAGATTCGGCAAATTCGAAGAAGGGTTCAATGCCGCACTAAACCATGTACCTACCAACTGGCATTTGAATGTTCTTGGGGTGAAATTTCATGTCGTTTGTTAAAGCTAACCCTGTAACAGGCCGTAAAGCCCATAGGGATGTGAGACGTCGAGGTTCCCACGTTTTCTCTAGACAGTCGGCACGCAGGTGGCGGTAAGTTTGTCAGCCTTATGCGCCGGCCTCCCTTTACCCCCCCCTCCCAGGAATATTCCTTGTACTCATTCCTGTTAGAAGCTGAGTCGACCTCAGGGCCATAAGGAGGCTGGAAGGATTAGGTCAACTGAAAAAAAATCCACTTCATCGGGACTCGAACCTGCAACCTTCCGGCTTGTAGCATAGTGCCTCACCCAACATCAGATATTCTTGTCGTGGGATGCTTTGAAAATAAATTTAGAAGCCTGTAATTACGTGATTAAGAAAACCGCATATGCTGCAGAGACAACTGTTGGCTCCTATAGTTACTAATTATAAGTGTTACCATAAAACGCATTTTCAGTTGTCCCACTATTTTAGGGTCAGAACCCACAAAATTTTCCACTAAAATGGTCCTCTTGTCGGAAATATAATTACTAGAATTGTAGCAGCTATGGTAGTAGTCAGAAGGAGACAAAGCAGAGATAAACGAAGTCATAGGTCACTTAACTGAAGTGGGTATAGCGACGGGCTAAGGACTGGGAGGCCCGGATTCGTTTCCCGGCAGTGCAAGATTTTTCTCTTCTCCATAACGTCCAGACTAACTCTGGGGTCCACCGAACCTCCTTTCCAGTGGGTACCGGGGTGGAAGCGGAAAGGTCGTGAAGCTGACCATTCACTTCCATGTAGTGCCGATTTCAAGAAAATTTGAGGTGTACCTCCACGCGGTAGCGTAGTTGGTTGAGGCAATATGCTAAAAGCTGGAAGGTCGCGGGTTCAAGTCCCCATGAGGTCATTGGATTTTTTTTCAATTGACCTAATCCTTCCAGCCGCACTATGGCCCTGGGCCAACTCAGCCTCTAACAGAAAAGAGTACCAGGAATTAATTAAATAATTTTCCTGGGGAGTAAAGCGCGACCGGCGCGTAAGGCTGACAACCTTACCGCCAACTTTGAGCCGATTGTCTAGATAATGTGGGACCCTCAACGTCTCACAACCCTATGGGCCTTCACGGCCTGGTACAAGGATAGCTTTACTTACTTTACTTACCACCACACCCACACAAATCTTCGTGGAATGGTACTTAACAAATTAAGCGCAGGGACAATTTTACTTTTACATATAGATTATCAAGGTATAATTGAGGTGTGCTGGCTTAATGTAATTCGCGCTTACTTGATAAAACTTGCGCGGTGGAATGTAAACTTCTTGTTTTCTATTATACTACATTCTGACCTGGAGTCTTGTGGTCTGTGATGGAAGAAGGCTCATTTCTGTCAGGGAACCTGCGTCCATGCGAGGCACCATGCCAAAAATGCAACATCATTCGGGCGATTGTACTATTGTCTGGGCACATGAGTCGTGTGACATCTCGGAAGTGTTGAGTTTCAACGAGGCATAGTTTGTTGCTGCCAGTCTCTATAATGTACGTCCACCAAAACTTTTGAATGCAATGTGACATGACGCCTAAAAGCCAGAATAGTGGAGTAAGAAGAGACGGCCGTTGCTAGAAAACGTCTCAGAAAACACGTTACCTCGGCAACGACTACTTATACAAAAATAGAACTGTTGTTTTATGCTGTCCGTGTCGTATCAAAGGAAAGTATGCGATTTATTCTTCCCGTAACTTCTTGTTAATTTTACAATAACCGTCAACAAGATTCAAGTGCTCACAAAACTAAGATATTTTTAATTTCTCATATGAGGATGTGTTACGATCACGTAAGAACACAGACAGTAAGCTGATCGTATAAGCCACCTTTTATTTCTCTAAATAAAGAAAGTATAAAAACCAGATTCCAGTATACTTCTAAGCAATTGACTTATCTGATAATATTGAGATTTTTCCTGGGCGTCTCACCATCACGCACAAGTGGTACTATTATGTAACGCCCGAATTCTTGTTCACGTGCCTATGAGAAATTTACGGATAACAAATATTTCGAATGTGAAAAACAAGGAAAGCCAGATTCGAATGTTATATGGACATTAAATATTGAGAAGAATATTTATACCAAAGAGATATAATCATGTTTCGATATACAAAGAGTTTTAGAACAAAGAATTTTATTAATTGTATTCAACACGTTACATATTTTGACAGTTAAATTACGTATATTTATGTTCCGGTTGAAGGAACACACTCGTATGTGAAACAAAAAAAGTAGCCCCCTTTGCAAAAATCCGTCCTGCTCAACTCTCAAGACTTTCTCAGCGGTCGGGAAGAAATGTGTAAATTGGGATTCTGAGAAATTGGTGGTAATGACATGAGTTATATCAAACTGCTGTATGACGGAACTCAACAGTGGCCTACTTTCGGGATGATAGTTATGATGACCATACGGATGATGATAAGACAGATTCCATAAAGCAGACATTCCCTTGTATAATGTTGACGAAGACTTTGCCCCTTGAATGTTCCCCGGTTGTTCTGTTAACACAGTTGTATTCCCTCTCCATTCGAGACCTTGCCTCAGTATCTCAAGTTTATATAAGGAAGTAATTTTGCAACTATTCCTGCTTAGAAATGTTACTACACAAGAATTAGTTTTCCGAACTCCATTTGCAGTAACTCACAGTTAAATGCAGCGCTTCATGCTATAGCAGCAAGTTTAATATAGAAAGTGACAAACTTATAGGATTAAAATTCACTTCGGTTTCTTCATACTTGTTGAGCTCATTCTACTGTAGGCCTACTTAAAGAGACATTTTATTCGAGTATGAAATTATTTGATAGGCAGATAATTAATGAGTTTTGGTTCAACACATGCTAAATCACATTTTACTTTCGGTCTTCTCAAGAACAACTTCATTCGTTTTGAATATAATATAGTATAATATAGAAAATTGCATTATGAGGAGCTTCATAACTTGTACTCTTCTCCAAGTATAATTAGAATGATGAAGTCAAGGAGGATGAGGTTCGTAGGGCATGTAGCACGAATTGGGGAGAAGAGGAATGCATATAGGATATTGCTGGGAAAACCAGAAGAAAAGGGACCACTTGGAAGACCAAGGCGTAGGTGGGCGGACAATAATAAAATGGACCTTAGAGAGATGGGATGGGATGGTATGGATTTGATTGATCTGGCTCAGGATAGGGACCAGTGGAGGGCTCTTGTGAACACGGTTTCCATAAAATGCTGGGAAATTCTTGAGTAGCTGCAGATTTGCCTTCTCCTCAAGAAGGGGTCAGCTCCATGAGTAAGTAAGTAAGTAAGTAATAGTAGTTAGTTAGTTATTAGAGAGGGTGGGTTTCCCCATGCACTTAGACCTGTAGTGGTCCATTGTGCTT
>NW_019738972.1:15579-53973 GCF_002891405.2 Cryptotermes secundus
CCAATCTTCATGGATACCAATCTAGAGTGTTCGTTTCACTTTCTTCTTTAGTCTTCGTTTCAGTGTTGTATCTGAATGCTTGCTGTGCCTTCAAATCTTCGGCTGCCTCACACCAATCGTTCCCATATCCGTTACCTTCCGTCTTTACATCCTTACCTTTCTCCATTCATATCTATATAAATAACCTTACCGCCATTTTTGAGCCGATTGTATAGATAATGTGGGACCCTCAACGTCTCACAACCCTATGGGTCTTCACGGCCTGGTACAGGGAAAGCTTCACTTTTTTTACTTTAGAGAATGATCGAGCTAAATTAATTTTTTTCTATATTCGGTTATATTCAGTGAAGGATCTTGAAGTTCTAATTTCTGTCTCGTTTAATCCTTTGCCTTCTTTGCCCCATGTGTATGTCTGACAGCGTAGTGCCTCTGGTTCAGCCGCTGATCTCTAATATTCCTTGTGCATTACTTTATAATAATGCCAGCATACTATTATATCTGCAAATGTTTGTTTATACCCAAAACTTTCCCTGCTATATTTTTATTAATTAATTGTTTTACTACCTATGCAAGTGAAATATTCTGAATGTGTCACATAAATGTTACTGAAACAAAATGCAGCACATCTGTAGAATCGTTTGGGCGTTCGTAATTATAATTCCCTACTTCGGTTGTGTGACAACAGTGTATAAACTGCACAGATTCTTTACCGTCGAATCATAGCAGATGGGAATGGAAAAGGCTGGAGAAGACGCGCTAAGTCTTAAAAAAATTGTAGGATCGTTTGAATTTTCGTAAATATTGATATTGTGGCGCACAGACCCGTTGCTAAGTGGTGACTCTGTACAGAGCGGCCGTTGCTAGGTAACACAAAAAAAATACACGCACGCACCAACAGAACAACGATATTATGTAATCCGTTTCTAAGCAACGGATCGGTAAACGCGTCTACGTTTTTTATTAGGTCCTTACAAAGTGGTTACGAAGAAGACAACTGCGGGAATCAAGTTAAGAGTTGGAAGTCCGGCTGTAAATAATAGAACCAGTTGCAAGAATACGGCTGTGAAAATAAAACTTTATGTGTGCTTTAGTTAGAATGGGACTGTGTTGGAATCCATTGCCAGGATGCGACTAGTGAAGACTGAAAAAACTTAGCTTGTACTAGTGATTTGTAAAGTGTGGAGATCAGCGATGGGACTGTAATTACTTGTAGTTCTGAGTTGTGTTAATAACTCCAATATGCAGCGATGGGACTGTAATTACTTGTAGTTCTGAGTTGTGTTAATAACTCCAATATGAAGCGATGGGACTGTAATTACTTCTAGTTCTGAGTTGTGTTAATAACTCCAATATGCAGCGATGGGACTTTAATTACTTGTAGTTCTGAGTTGTGTTAGTAACTCCAATATGCAGCGATGGGACTGTAATTACTTGTAGTTCTGAGTTGTGTTAATAACTCCAATATGAAGCGATGGGACTGTAATTACTTCTAGTTCTGAGTTGTGTTAATAACTCCAATATGCAATCCATACCCTGTCTATAGTCACACACATAAATCATGACAATATCATAGACGTATATTATCAGTAGAGAGTAAATGGGACAAATAGGAACAAGAGGTGCAAAAAGAACGCATGTAAAAGGTTTGTAGTCCTGATTGAGCCCCTCCGGCCTTGGTTTTACAGGTTATGTGTGCAGTTAGATACGTAAGTGGGTCAGGTACCTTCTGCTGGTACTGCATTACTTAGGAATCCAGAAAGCGTCATACTGCAGCACTCCACCAAGCACATTTACCAAAAATACTTTATTTTTCCCCCCAAAACAGTTTGTCCCTAAGCTAAAACACTCGCCGACTGTGTGTTGCCTTGTAGGACGTGACGTGAGAGTTAACATGTGCCCCGGGTGAGAACGTGATATGGGAAGATGATTACATCTCTGACTTCATTGTGGCGATTTCATCCAAAGACACGACGTCGTGACCTCTCTCACACAAAAACCACACCGAGTTAGTACACTGCGATATAATCTGCTCCGTCTGTGGGATAAAGTTGGTCAGCTCATGGTGAGGAATTTATTTTGGGTTGTCCGTCCCTAAGTTGTTTAACTGCGTTCCGTCCACATATGAAAATACTCTTATGCACGACAAAGAGAAAAAGACGGGGGAAAAGATGACGTGCCCTATTTAAAACATTATGTAAGTATTCGTGTTTAAAATTGGTTGTAATGAATTAAGTCTAGCTTATACAGAAGCATAGCTTTTTATGTTTTTAAGGAATCGTAATTTGGCTAAGTAACATTGAAATACCGGCATTGTTTGAAAGCACAGTTACGTGACATACATCGAGTCTTTACACATGGGTCTAAGAAAATAAAGGTGAGACCAGACAAAGGTTAGCTTTTGCATTAAAGGCTAGTAGAATATCTTACAGAGCTCTGGAAAATCATTAGCTCAGTAAGGTACATAAAGGTATATAATGTATGCAGTCTACACAAAAATATGAAGACACTACTGTATAAACATTTGTTTTTATTTTGTTTTTACAAACGCAACATGTTTCGACCCTTATACCGGCCCATTATCAGGCATAAAATGCTCAAGCTTCAGCTATTGAATTGCAATTAACTTTTATCTAATTCTTCAAATAAGGACCCTTATTGTGTCATGAAATTATTTCAATGCATAAATTCATAAATTGAGTTTTTGGTCAAAATTTAAAATGCTTAGACAATAAAATTTAGCTCAATGGCAAAAAAGTATAAACATATTTTGTGTGCTTGTGAAAAACACGATATAAATAAGAATATAGCTTCAAAGTATTTACCCTGTTGTGTTGACACATCGAAATTAAACTCTCATTCTGATTATGGTGCGAAAGTGAGGTTGAATATGATAAAATGATTTAAAAATAAAAGTTTAGATTTACCGACACTTTCATTCACTAAGTAAGGAGTTTAGAAACAGTTTTAGCTTTGATTTCAAAAGCTAATGGAAGCATAAAATTATATGGGACATTGATGTGTGTGTTTAACGTAGACAAATTCTTGAAATCCCCTAATGGAATTTACTTACGGAACCGTAGATACCGAATGTTGGGCTGTGTGGACCCGGAGTCAGCCTGTTGAAGCAACATGGAGGTGAACTGTAAGCAATTGGGACTGTGAGTTTACTTTCTCTTTATTAATGCAAAGTGCTGTGTTCCCGTGATGGCTTCTTATTCTAGATCGCCTGTCAACCCCCGAAAGTTTAATCAACATAATTATATGAACAGAAATTTCGTACACTTCTTATGAATGACTTACCAGCCTTACTACAGCCTTACGGCCGCGCCATAGCTCAAGCGGTTAGTCGCTGTCTTCCCACCGCGGCGTCCCTGGTTCGATCCCGGGTCTGGTAAAGTGGGATTTGTGGTGGACAAAGCGGCCCTGGGGCAGGTTTTCTCCGAGTACTTCGGTTTCCCCTGCCAATCTTCATTCCACCAATTGCTCCACAATCACCCTCACCTATCATCTGGGGCTGGTACAATAGGCCAGAAGTGGCCGCAGTACAAGGGACTTAGTCCCACCCCACTAGCAATAAAGAACTACAGCATTCAGACAGGTATATCTCTCTGTTTCGTAATAATTGTTACTTCTATTTGCTTCTGCTTCCTCAGAAGGATCTTTGTATCTGTAGACCTACATAGTTTATTGAGTGTTTCAGTTTTCTGTTTCAAACCGCTAGTTATTAATTAAGGGCACATTTTTCTTTTTTTTCCTTTGCACTACAGCCCCAGTGGGCCTAGGCCTACCTCCATGAACTTCTCCGCTCACTTCGGTTTTTCTAGATCTTACACATTCGGTAGGACTCCTTGGGCGGTGATCAGCTCGTCCCAAGGCCTCTACCTGTACACAAGCACAGAAAAACGCACACACACAAACTAAACATCCATGCCCTGAGTGGGATTCAAACCCACGATCCCGGTTTCCAAGCGAGCGAAGACAGTACATGCCTTAGACCGCTCGGCTACCGTGACCGGCTAAGGACACATTACTTAAAACAAATTTTCTGTCAGACGTCTTTTCAAAAGCTGTTT
This sequence comes from Cryptotermes secundus, assembly GCF_002891405.2. NCBI lineage: Eukaryota > Metazoa > Arthropoda > Insecta > Blattodea > Kalotermitidae > Cryptotermes > Cryptotermes secundus. The sequence continues at coordinate 19,653 of NW_019738972.1, forward strand.
GAACTCCTGATTTATTTTTATTACAGTCAGATTTTAACATCTGTTTTCCGCCTTACAGTCTCCAAACACCATTTCTGCCTCCCTTATACACATCCGATTTCATCCCTCTGTTATTCGTGGCTTGCAGAATGCCTCCTGTCCTCTGTTTCCCTTGTCATACACTCCTCCCATTTCGTGGCGGGGTCCAGTTATATATATATATATATATAGGCCTTCCTTGTTCTTACATTCTCATTAACGACCCAAACCACTCTTATTGTTGTTGTTTCTTCCACATCTATTGTTCTTCTCATTTACCTATTTCGTATTCTGCTCATTCTTGATGATGTATACTTTTCTAAAGAGTAATCCGTGCTCATTGTAGGTAATTCATGTCTCTCTTCCCGTACGTAATACAAACTTCACGCCCGAAACATGGCACTAGCTCTTGCTGATTTAAAATATCAGCACCATCTCGCCCCATGTGCAATATTTGTAATTGGAGTACATTTTACTTAATTTAACCACACAGAAAACACATCCGTTACCTAGCAATGGACGTCCTTCTGTTGCTTGCGCACGCTTCGGAGGAATGTGTTTACCGAGTCGTTGCCTAGCAATGAGCATACACGTCACAATACAATTCACGTTAGGTAAATTGGATTTAAATACTACTTCAAAGTGATTTGACGTAAGAGAATACGAGCCCGATGCAAGACAGGCTTACAGCGCAGCTTCGTGCCACAGCCGCAATGTCGAGTGGGAGTACGCAGGGTATCGCTGTCCGAGTAGAGAACCCAGCACCACATAACGAAATGCAGTCCTTCAGGCGTCTGAATTCATGAAAACAACTTCCATTCAGCTTTATGGAGGCGACAGAGGTTATTGTCGCAGTGTTGTTATAACTGCGATTTTGTTTTTTTTAATATAATTATTGGAAATTCAAATAAAATAGACAATACAGGTTGGCATTAGATATGGTGCTCCACTGTGTATAGTAAAAGTAAAGTAAATCTATCCTTGTAACAGGCCGTGAAGGCCCATAGGGTTGTGAGACGTTGAGGGTCCCACGTTATCTAGACAATCGGCTCAAAGATGGCGGTAACTTTGTCAGCCTTACGCACCGGCCGCGCTTTACTCCCCAGGAAAATTATTTAATTAATTCCTGGTACTCATTTCTGTTAGAGGCTGAGTCGATCCCAGGGCCATAGTGCGGCTGGATGGATTAGGTCAACTGAAAAAATTCAGTGATCTCATCGGGACTTGAACCCGCGACCTTTCGGCTTGTAGCATAGTGCCTCAACCAACTACGCTATCGCGTGCCCGCACTCCACTGTGTGGAATAAGATATTCAGTCTGTTTGTTCAAGGGTTGTTGCGTAATGGTAGCAGTAACATATAATTTAAAAAATGTAGTTAACAGAAAACTGATTTTTATTAGGTGGGAAAAATGCACCAGATGCTCTGTACAGAATGTCCCACGGAAAATACCGTCTCTCAACAATTCCTAGGCGTCTTTAATCCTCCGTTTCTTAGAAATGGACGTGCTATTGTTCCACGGTACTCTTCTGCGGGAACCTGTTTAGCGACCCGTTGCTAGCAAAGGGTGCTAGCTCGTACCACATAAAAAACAATTTTTGCAATCCTTTTTCGAGTATTGCTTGCGCGTATTTCAGGCGTTGCCTAGAAGTGGATCTACTATCACACTACAGTACAGCGGGTGCGCAGGACAATTGGGCCCTAAATTCAAATTACTGTACAATGAAATAGGTCCATCACGGAAACCGTTGAGAATAGGACACATGTACGTATACAAATTTTTTGCTTAGAATGACCGATACTGTGCCCTCCCAGAATATTGACCTTTCCTCTGGGACACGCTGTATTGTAAATTTATGTTCAGATACAAATATGGCAAATTTATTATATCTCCGACCCGTGTTACATGCACCGCCCATCTCATCACACTCCCAACATCAGTCAAGAAGAAGATGGTAACATGAAAGGAAACTGGATTAAGCTGCTTCCAAATCTGAACACAAAAATTCTACATCACGTTACAGTTTCTATATTAAATTTGGGTCTAAACAGCATTAATATTGGCATCTAAATGTTGTCATAATTTTTGTCAACCGCAATGTGAGAATATGATATTTCATTAGAGAAAACGTTTGTTCTCCTTTAAATAACGCTGTTATTTCCAGTTGCTTAAAGAAGCCTTACGCACGCAAAGGGGACGATGTAAACCTGTCCGTGTTTTAACTTTCTGATTGCAATTTTGACCAGACGAACCGGTTAAGGCCGAAACAGATTACAGTAAAATTATTATAAGGATCTAATGGGGGGGGGTGAGAGCGATTGCAGGGTGCCCGTTTCCGCCGATGTCCACTGTAACAGAGTGAAGGACACTTCACGGAAGTTCAACATATGATACATAGTCAATTCACGCCGTAAACTTAGAAGTACACAATATGATTACATATAGGCTTTTATATCGGGGTTTCCTTATTTATTTTAAATTGTTTTCTACCTACAAAACCTTCTTAGTACCTCAGTATCTACAATAATTCACGATAGTACAATCTAGATTTTGTTATCGGAAGAAAAGTGAAAACATGTGCTATGTAATATTTAGAGAAGAATGCAAAATCTTGAAGCTCTTCATTATACAGTTCTTGGAACTGTTGTTACTCACTCCGATGTATATCTGAATAACCCAGTTCTCTTTGGAATCCAGCGTAAGAAATTGCAAGTTCTGAGAAATTGAAATTAGGCCCTTTTATTTCTATCGGCACGTGTATGAACTTCTTTTGAAATATCGAAAGCAAAACAAAGGCCACCTTATCTTTCTTTCTTTTTGATAACGTAATTTGTTCTTTGAAGCGATTTCAGATGCCTGAGAAGCATTTAAAGTCTATGCGAGGTGTTTCATTCGTTGTCTTGTGATATCGGACATCATACGGGATCGAGTCGCCTTGGAAATGCAGCAACTCTTATTCTTGACGTTCTTCTGTTGAGGAGACAGAGTATTCTGACTTACATGTCACAAATGGGCTTCCAGCGTTACTTGCTGCCCAATACGGTTGAGACATTAGGCTAGGATGAAGAACAAACTTATATACAAATTTATGTACAACTTCGGTCGCTGTGTGAAGACTGCAGTACACAGGCCTATCAACGTATAAATGTTCGGCCGCACAGAGCGCTACGTACGCTATGTTCGCTATACGAACAGGAAAATATCTCCCTTTATTGCCAATGTGACTGGCCACACAGACTTCCGTACGCTACGTACGCTACGTACGCTATGTTCCCTATGTTACCTGCGTCGCAGAGTGTACACAGCGTACGTTGCGTCTCCCTTGAACATAGCGTAACGTTCTGTGTGGCCGAACCTTAATAGAGAGGGCAATACGCTATTCTATATGTTTGTCGGCAAAGGCGTGAAGGCTGCCAAGCCCAGCGATATCGGTGGTAGTAGAGCAATACCAGGATGCGGCGGTCACGTGTGCCGTTGTGGCAGACGTCAGTGGTGACTGGAAATTTGAAGAGAGACACTGCATCTGTTTTTTATTCTTCCTTTTCGTTATCATATGCGCCTTTTCTTGTACTTTTCTCCCTTTTTCTGCCACTGAAACATGCTGCATGATTTAACTGAAGAAACGGAAGAAGAATTCGCGTTATGTGGTGATCACCAGAGCATAATGCTTGCAACTCAGGAACTCCACAAACTTCTCTCTGGCCCTCTGCCTTCTTTTCTACATATAAAAACGGAAAACAGGATGTTCTCACATTTTTCTTGAATAATATTTATTTCTACCACTGTTCCTCTCTTTCGCCTCATCTCCTGCCAGAGTTATCATTTTACTGTGTTCATTCTTAAACGAGGAAGCGGAGATGGGCATCTCTAAGAGATGACGGAAAATTGTAACATAAATTGCAGTTGAAATGAGCCCATGGCGTCAGAGCGACAAAGTAAGCCCGGAAATTTAGTTCGTTTTCCATTTGTTCAGTTTATACACCAAGACAACGCCTGTTAAGATTGTCCAAGGAAGGAGGTTTTCATATTGGTACACAAAAATAGCAGCGGAGACGATGGAAATTTCCTCAGTGGAGGAACCATGTTGCCTTGTGACAGACTAGCGTGTCATTATCTCTAATGATGCAGCCTGGAGACCAAAGGCTGGCAAACGTAATTTTAATTCTGTAATTTTGAATAGTACGTGCAAACTCTGCATGACGTTTGTGAAGGAAGAATTTTAACTATTGTACCCGCTTCTCTTTAATTTACGGCCAGAAGAACCTAACGTTTTTAGAATACCTAAACGTGGCGCAGCTGAAGTTCCCCTTGTCTTCATTTTCAGACTTTCACTTTTCGAAAGTGTCTTCCTGTCTTATACATTTACTTCCATAGATGTATGACGTTCTTTCAAATATGCTGCATCGTGCCCATTCTCTACGTAGTCGTACAAAATTATCATATACATTCCATTTGTTTCAGTAATCATTTTCTACCCAATTGTAAAAGCGTATTTTCGGATTTAGAAGAAACGTAGGAACAAGCAGATACATGCAATGAAGCTCCCCGTTATGAGGGTTGGGATGATTTGAGCATGATGGAAACGAGTACAGTATTTATGTTGGAAGAACTCTTCAAACAAGTTCACTTGAGCGGCCTCCGTAGTCTAGGGGTAACGTTCCCACCTCATGACTCAAGGTCGTGGAATTTTTAAGGGCGGAAAAAATTCAGGGAACAAGTCCTCCGGGAAGGACTTTAAGCTGTGGGTCCCGTGTCGTAGATTTACGGCACGTGAAAGAACCTCGTGTCTCTAGCAGACCTCTGAGCTAAATTAGGCAAATTTTCCCGCCCAAGTAGTTTCCAATGCCTCCGGCAGATGGGGAAAGTATTAGGTACCACTGCCAGATGAGGACCGACCTCGCTGACAGAAAGGGACTAATTATCAGATACCACTGCCAGTAGAGGGCCGACCTCGCTGGCAGAAAGGGGCTGATAACGGGCACCGGTACCGGTAGAGTATGGAGACAGTAGAAATTAAAGAGGGATGCACAATGGACCAATAACTGGTCTAAGTGCATGGGGAAACCCACCTCCTCCAACAATGAAGGAATGAAGGAAGTTCACTTTGAATGTCAGGAAGTGTTAGGTTAGTACTGGACGTAGTCTTTTGAAATATAGTACATTTTACTTCACTCTGTATTTCAGGCAGAAGGGAAAAGTGTGTTCAAACTATGTTAATGTCGGTGCAAGCAGTCAATGTTCTGATCCGTTTTCTGCTCTCAAGCAAAGGCATGATTTATTTAACGTCATTAGAATAGGAAGGCCATAATAAAGAACCTTGTAACAAAATTATCTGTAAATGTACAAGGTATTTCTAAATCACTCTCGGGGGTTTCATGGCCTATAACTGAAACCCCGACAATAATTTCAAATCACTCTGTATATTGCAAGACCCCCATTTACGCTGTTAAAACATAAATGCTATATACTAAAGCGCAGGAGCCCCTTTAGACGCTAGTGAGGAAGCTCGTCTTGAAGTGGATGCAGGAGAACTAAGGTCAAAATTTTGATGAAAGTGTATTGTGGTATATTCTCTAGAAGCAAAAATTGTGAAGCCAGAAAAATAGCTATTGCTAGGTAACGGATATGTAACGCACAACAATGGAGCAACTGTTGAAAGCGCTGTTTTCTGTGCCGTCCGTGCCGGGCCTACATAACAAGGAGCGACTGCCATTACGAAATAGTATTGAGACAGCAGTTAGAAGAGTAGGAGGTTGGTGTGAGAAGGCCGCCAGACTGCGAGGACGTGAGCCCGGGAGCAGAGGAACGACTACTGTTGGAAGACGTTACCAAGCCGCTCAGTGAAGACCGTGATTGAGAACATTAGTCTTTGTCTGATAGTCATTTCTAAAGTGTAGTCACAAGTTGTGTGTTAAAGTGTCTACTAAATCCGATTACCGATTCAAACTCGGTCTATAAAAGGTAAAGCTATCCCTGTATCAGACCATGGAGGCCCATAAGTTTGTCAGACGTCGAGGCTCTCACATTTTATAGACAGTCAGCTCACAGATGACGGCGAAGTTGTCATGATTACGAGCCGGACGGCCTCCCTTTACTCCCACGAAGATTCCTGGTAATCATTTCTGTTAGAGGATGAGCCGACCTCAGGACCATAGTCCCACTGGAGGGTTTAGGTAAATTAGTCACTCAGTCACGTGACAGGATAAATATTCGTATATGGGAAGTGTGACCGAGTTCCATCATTTGGCAACGACAGTAACAAACCAAAATCACATTACAGTTGAAAGTAAGAGAAGTTTAAATTCTAAAATGCTTGATACCGTTCAGTTCAGAATATTTTATGTCCTGTTTCCTAGCTAAGAATGTGAAATGTGAAAAGCCTATAACAATTTCTCACCCCAGTGTGATAACATAGACTGAGGGGTGTTGGAGAGGGGAAAGCGTAGGATAGGATTCGAAACCAAAAAATGTCAATTACAGAACGATATAGAAAATTATACATATCGAATAGATATAATTTTATAATGTTTGCCAAATATTGTTAGTGCGATTACATAAAAAGAATGATGTGGGCATGATATGTAGCACTCATGAGATGAGAAATTCGTACAAGATTTCTGTAGAAACCCTGAAGTTAAGAGACCACTTTACAGATTACTGTCACACACAGACTAATGTCCTTAGTCTATTACATTTTCCATTAGTCGTTACCTTGTAGCGGCTTCCAACGGCGGACGTTCCTCTTACTCTGGGTTCCCAATTATCCCCGTAGCCTCAGCTTCCAGTTTTTAAGAGCAACGGCTCACAACAACTGAACTGTAGTTCTCTAACTCCCAGGCTGGCGGTTATATCACATCAACCTCATAGTCTTCTCTTCACAGACTGATTAACAACTGATCAAGCTCTGTACCTCATCTCGCTAATAACCATTTGGCACGTACCACACAGAAAACACAGATCTTCCATTATCGCTCCAACCGTTTCCATGTGAACGTACCTGTCCGTGAAGGTGTCACCCAACAACGCCCGCGTATAATTATTACAAATCTGTCGCCTAGCAGTGAATGTTATTTTGTTGTCTATTTCGAGGTCTCTACCCAGCAACGGCTCAACACGCTACAACATTAAAATTAATCTTAAAAGCTTGGTGTGTGAGAAAGCGGACTGGATTTATTTGGCTCGCTAATGAGTACAATGACTGGCTCCTGAGAACACGCCAATGGAAATTCGGGTCCCATAAAAGCAGGGAATTTCCTGACTAGCGCTTGACTAGTTCGCTGATACAGAGCCGTATCTCACGTGACGACCAGGATACGTTCCTTACATTCTGTGGCAAATGAAAGGAAGTTTGAACAAACCTCCTGTGTGGTTCCCATTCTTTGGTAATCGACACTTAAAGGTGAACTACGATTTTAAACAATTCCCGTTTCTTTACTCATAAACGGCAGTTTAACCTGTTACCTTGTAGCAGAACACAGAGGTTAATGGTGGCTGTTGCAGTTAAAATTGCGGGTACTTCTATTAAGTGTTTACTTTCCTGGAATCATTTCTACCTCCATAATCTGCACTGTGCCACGTCTGTAACCCACTAAAAAAGAACTCCTATGCTACAACAATACAGTATCTAAAGGGTAGCACTTGGAAACTGAGGGCGCGAGAGGGGGTGGCAATTGGTTTAGCCAATCTAGTCACGAGTCTGGTTTATAGACGTGCCGTTTTCACCGCCCCCCCCCACCGCCATCCCCCAGAAGGGAACTGAGGTTTGTTCCCAAGTAAGATTGGTAGAGAGGGTATTTGTGTGTAGTTTTGTGTTTTCCCAGACCTACAGTATACGCATCATAGGTCCCTAGACACCCGTAGATACTGTAGCCGCTGTAGCTGCCATCCAGCCGTGAGATCAGGGAGCGAGGCCTCATCCTACTCCTATCCTCGGATCCTATCTCTCATCACCATTACCGCGTCTCCATGTACCGCAGGTTTCGTATTTAGCAAACACCGCGTGTGTCATTTCTCCTTACATCTCAAAATCTACCGGATCTACAACGGAGCCAGGATAGCGTAGTTGATATAGCAACTGGCTCCGGTCTGGACGACCGAGGAGAATTTTCTCTTATCCAAGCTGTCCATATAAAAAAAAAAAGAAAAGAAGAGCCAGATAGTAATGAAAAACAAAGAATTAAACTGGCTAATCGGCAGGAAGTCAAAACGGACAATGGAAAACAATATCATAATTTACAAAACTATCACCAAACCAATATGGACGTACGGCACTGAACTATGGGGATGTACCAGTAAATGCAACACAGCCATCATACAGAGACAGCAGTCAAAAATACTCCGACAAAGAGTGAACCTACTCATGTAACATTTACCATGAAACATGACAACTGCCCTTCAGTACAACTCAATAATTCTCAAATTCCACAAGCAGACGACGCCAAATATCTTGGCATGACCTGGACAAAAGACTCACATGGCAAAAACATATCAAGACCAAACGCACACAGCTCAGAACTAAATTCCACAAGATGTATTGGATGCTGGGACGCCATTCGGAGCTCTCAACAGAGAACAAGATCCTATTATATAAAACTATACTAAAACCGATATGGACCTATGGCATACCCTTATGGGGTACCGCTAGCAACTCCAACATCGAAATTCTTCAACGATTCCAAAATATGGTACTGCGTGTACTAGTTAACGCACCATGGTACGTACCAAACTTCGTCCTACACAAGGACCTGGGAATTCCAACAGTACGCGAGGAAATCACGCTCTCCAGTAAAAAATATCAGGCACGCCTCCGGAAGCACCCGAATTCCTTAGCGACGCACCTCTACGATGAAGAAGAAGTCAGGAGGCTTCACAGATTTAAACCGTCAGAACTGTTAACCAGATTTGCTATCTAATTTTGTAAAACAATTAACTAGTTGACTATAATTAGTTAAATTACATATAGAACGAGTTCATTGGAACACGTTCTTCATGTTAAATTACTTTTATACTCATCATAACTAGTACTTATTATCCAATAGCTGGATAGATTGTATAATAAATTGGAGAAATAAAAAAAAATAGTGAACGCCCCATGGTGCATAACCTATTACACACTTCACAATGACCTACGCATCCCTACAATCCAAGAAGTCATCAAAACAAAAACTGCAAGGCACATACAAAACATAGACGATCACCCAAATCCACTACTCAGCCAAACACTACAACCAGTCAACAGGAGACTTGAGAGACAGTGGCCAACAGATAATAATTGAAAACTCTGAGGTAACATCGCTGGACGTTAACCTCAAGACACCTCAGCTGTAGCTAGGATACCTAGCACGGATCAGCACATTAGCTTATAGAATGCACTGTATTCTGATTGCTGATCATCATCATCATCATCGTCAGTAATCTGTCAGACGACAGGTCCACAGTCTCTTCCAAAACAGTTCCTCCACTTAATGCGATCTAGAGCTTTCTCCTTGAAACGACAGTATCCTCTTCTGTCCCCAAGATCATCCAGCATCTTCTTACGTCCTCTTCCTCGTATGTATTATTAAAAAAAAAAGTTGTCCAGAGCGGCTCTGGGGCCTACCCAGTCGCTACCGGGGGCTCTTCCCCCGGGGGTAAAGCTGCTGGGGCGTGTAGCTGACCACTCACCTCCAGCTAGTGCAGAGGTCAAGAAAATGTGGACCTATACGCCTTTATGGCTTAGTGCTTAATTAGTTAAGCACAGGGACAACTTTGCCACTACCTTTACCGGATCTAGAACTTCACCCATGTCGATGTTTCGTGTTGCAATTAGTTGTTCCAGCGCATGCGCGATATCTATTTGGAATTAACACACTCGATAATAGTGTCATTCTTTGTGAAAGGATATGCAAAGTATTGTAACGGCCCACAAGCATGCTTGTACCGGTTCTCACGGTCTCTTCGCTTGCGGATTTCTTATTTTTCCTTCTACCCTGAAGATGGAGGCGATACGTTCGTCCGAAACGTCGGTTAACACAACATTTACACGGTGCCACATCCCAGACGACTGCTTTCTTCATAGTCACCGCCCTGAAAACCTCAAATCTTACATATTGATGAACTAATTTATTTACTATGGAATGTAAAGTCTAATTTGCGTAGAGCGGAGTACAGTCGTAAGAGATTTAGAAATATCAAGCATCTCATTTCGACCGCCAGTACGTGACTTCTCCTTGCGGAATGACACCGCGAATTAAGCTCGTTGTGGGGCCCAACCAGGCTCCGTTATTTATAATACTGTCAGATTCTTCGAACTGTAAGTGACCGGTGATTTCGCTGTTAAACTCCGTGGCATGTAGTCCGCAAGCGAACTATACCGACCAAGCGACTGCCGCTTGTCGGCGAAGTTAGTGCCAACTTTTGCGGATAGAAGGTGTCATGTGGTCAGCGCAACGGATCCCCACTGTCGTTAATATACTATGAGAAAATCAATTTGAAGTTTAAATCGTGATGCTCCCATTTGAAAGTAGAGCAGTTCTGTGTTTCAGTTGCGTACACTACTGACTGTACCTGTTTTCTGCGCTCAGCTTTCCAAAACGTCCGTCCTATCGATCCTGTATTATCATGTCAGGTCGGCTCAATGCTTTCCTGGTTAGAGCAATGCTCAGTATTTTCCTTTTGCATCGGTGGCTGTAACAGACGAGTCTTTGCGGCAACATCTACAGATTATTCTGAAGGCCAGATTGGACTAAAAGCGCATCAGAGACCCCGAGTCCCAACCTTAAATTGTGAGAACGAATTGAATGCATTGTTATGTCGCAGTTCGGACACGGCCTGTCCATGACACATTTAGACCAGTCCTAACGTCTGGTAATAAGTTGTGGCTTGATGGATTATATCTTCTAGTAGAGTTTTCGCTGTTACAGTATCAGTTTTGATACTTTCCGCCAAAAAAAGATAATCTGCTATCAATCTGGTATCTAAGCGTAATTTTGGGTGTCTGAAGTTTTTTGTTACATGCAGTAGGATGTGGTAATAACAGTAAACAATTTGTATTCCTTGAACGAATTTCAACATATTTCAACATTTCAGCATATTCAATAAAATGATTAAATTATTACTGCCAGTCACGGTAGCCGAGCCGTCTAAAGCATGCACTGTCACTGCTCGCTCGGAAGCCGGGATCGTGGGTTCGTATCCTTTTTTTTATTGCTAGTGGGGTGGGACTAAGTCCCTTGTACTGCGGCCACTTCTGGCCTATTGTACCAGCCCCAGATGATAGGTGAGGGTGATTGTGGAGAATTTGGTGGAATGAAGATTGGCAGGGGAAACCGAAGTACTCGGCGAAAACCTGCCCTAGCGCCACTTTGTCCACCACAAATCCCGCTTGACCAGACCCTGGATCGAACCCGGGCCGCCGCGGTGGGAAGCCAGAGACTAACCGCTTGAGCTATGACGCGGCCATGGATTCGAATCCTACTCAGGACATGGATGTTCATTGTGTGTGTGTATGTGTGCGCACGTTTTTCTGTATTTATGTACAAGTAGAGGCCTTGAGTCGAGCTGATCACCCGCCCAAGGAGTCCTACCGAATGTTTAATATCTTGTAAACCGAACTGAAAAAGAGTGTTTCATGGAGGTAAGCCAAGGCCCAAATTGGGGCTGTAGCGCGAAAGGAAATAAAATTAAATTATTACAGTATTTTCTGAATTCGCAATGTAAATTTTAGAAACACAACGTCCATACATCAGGAGGCAAATATAAAAAGGAAGGCTTGGTGTTCCAGGGGCATTCAGATCGAGAGTTCTTATTCTACAGTACATTTTATTTCATTTATTCATCAATGTTTCTTCAGCCCTTTGTTGGGCCCTGGCCTCATCTTTAGTTTCGTAATATTTTTTACACAGGCAGTAAGATTCCATGGACGGAGTGATCAGCCCGTCGCAAGGCCGCTACCTTCACACATAACAATACAAACAGAATAAACGCATACACAGACATCCATACCTATAGTCGGATTCGAACCCACGTTCCCAGTGTTCGAGCGAGCGAAGATAGTATATCCCTTAGACCCCGCGGCCACTGTGATCGGCATTCTACGGCATATGATATCCTGTAATTAAGAAACATCGAGAGGACAATAGGATAACCAGCTTTACGGGTACTAATGCTTTATCAGTGACCAGCCCCAGTGAAATTGGCTAATTGCTGTCCGAGATATCGGGAACACAATATGTGACTGAAACGGCACAGTCACCGCGTGTAATTGCAGCAGTTATAATGGGTCATGTTAACTGGTGCTTAGCTCGTAATCACATCGACTTGTGATGCTGCACTCAGGCGCACACTGCAACAACAACGGAGTCAGTGAGCCCCACTGCAGTGGGCCATGGAGAAACTCGTCTGTTTAATCTTGCTCACTCTCCATACTGACATGAGAACGGAGGTAGAATATCGACAAGTCCGAGGGACGACCTGAGAATCGTTGTTCGATTCACAGCGCTTATCTTTACCATAGCGTCCAGGCCGGCTCTGAGGCCCACCCAGTCTCCTATCCAATGAGCACCTGGAGATCCTTCCATGGGATTACAGCGGGAGGGACGTGAAGCTGACCACTCAGTCTAGTACTGAGGTTAACAATGCATGGAATTCTATACATCTACTTCCCTACACGTCTTCGTGGCGTAGTGCTTGATTAAACAGAGGTATAATTTACCTTTTACATTTGCCATATGTGTGCGAGCTTGCTGTCAAACTACAGAGCATCAAGAGTTAAGAAAATATTGTAGAGTTTACGAGTATAGCTTGTACTTCAGAGAAAGGTATGAAAGCAAATTGGCTATTGTGGAATGAGAAGATGATGTTCTGGAACGGTCAGTAGAGATGCTTCATAGTGTAACCAAAATGTATAGAAGTTCCAGAAGCAATGTTGCCGTATCTTACAGCTGTTATACAAAGGAACTGCACTGTGCGGAGCCTGAGTCATTAGCTGTTTGGCCCTAGAAGGGTTCAGTGGCTAGCTTTCCCGTCCGATAGCCCTTACTGCAAGGAACTGCACTGTGCGGAGCCTGAGTTGTTAGCTGTTTGGCCCTAGAAGGGTTCAGTGGCTAGCTTTCCCGTCCGATAGCCCTTACTGCAAGGAACTGCACTGTGCGGAGCCTGAGTCATTAGCTGTTTGGCCCTAGAAGGGTTCAGTGGCTAGCTTTCCCGTCCGATAGCCCTTACTGCAAGGAACTGCACTGTGCGGAGCCTGAGTCATTAGCTGTTTGGCCCTAGAAGGGTTCAGTGGCTAGCTTTCCCGTCCGATAGCCCTTACTGCAAGGAACTGCACTGTGCGGAGCCTGAGTCATTAGCTGTTTGGCCCTAGAAGGGTTCAGTGGCTAGCTTTCCCGTCCGATAGCCCTTACTGCAAGGAACTGCGACTCCGAAAGCAGTTGCAACTGGATGACACTACAACACCCCTTATCATTCGGATTGCGATGGTTACGGAGGAAAAATACATTGGTCACTGATATGAGCTGCCTAGTATGGATATTCTCAGCAGCTAAGCTTTATGACACAGGATTTACCGATTCTAAATTCGAATATTATGCTTAGTACGAACCCGTTATGGACAGTGCATCCCTGTATGTCCGCTGGTTTGTTTCTTCTGCCGGAATATTTATCAGATTTTGAAGAAATTTGGTGTTTTCGGCGTACACTTAAATGTGATAAAGCTAATAAGATTTTGTCCCTATAAATCCAGTAGTCCTACACTTCATACGAAGCTGGAAGGAATCTATGAACTTTTTGATAACAGACTCATCGTGCAAAGTATTCGTACTATGTATGAATTGCAGAATATGTAAGTAAGAGAGATGGATCGGGGAAAACAGTGGATGGGTTGGTGAGGGAGTGAGTGAAGCAGTAAGAAGGGAAGTGAGACCCGAAAGAGGAAAGGAGTAGAATGAGAAGAAAATAAAGAATAAATATATAAAGAAGGAAGAAAATAAGAAGAAACATGCGTGAGAAGAAAGAGAAAAAAAAGAATATGAATGGAGAAAATGGGAAGAGAAATTATAGAAATTAAGGCACGAGAGAGAGGGAAGGAGAGGGTAGATGGAAATACAGATAGTTCCAAATTTGCATTCAGAATGCCTTGCTGTTAGAAACGAGAGTGATTGCTATAATACTAATATTCCGAAACGTCGTGAATGGAGAATTTTCAGTAACTTTTCCAGCCTGTATTTAGGCTATTTTTTCACTAAAGTTGGCGGCTCATCTTGGCTCTCCATTGATTTAAACGGGGCTGTTTGCACACGGCCACGCGACTAAATCAGCTGCTCAAAACAGTGTTGTACTCTTATTTGGATGGAAGCGAAGTTAAGTGACATAATTACCCATGAACCAGTGTCAGAACAAACAAAGCAATATAGAATGTTCTAGATAAGTGGATATTTGTCTTGCAAAATGCTATTCCAATGTGAGTATTGCGTAGCGAAAATTGTTCCTGCGGTTCAGCATTTCACCCTAATCATATGGGGTCACCAGGAGACAGCCTCCATCACCTGGTGCCTGGGTTCTGTTGTTATCGGAACCAAGTTCGCTGCGAAGTGAAAGGAACTTCAGCTCCAGGGTTAGGGAAGCTCACATCTCTAAGACTTTCGTTGGAAGGGATAATCAAATCGAGCCAATGTTTTCCCTCAGCTGCCCGAATGAAAGTAAAAGCTAGAGCAACGTAGATATTCCTCTTCTCAGTTGGTTCTTATTTCATGTCCCGAGGTAAAATGGAAGTTTAAAGACAGTTAAACCGTAGACAAGGGAAAAGAGACGTTGTGGCAAACGACATTCCCGTACAAGGTTATATTTGGAACTGTATCTCTCGAAAGTATGTTCTAAATGAGAGAAGTAATTGGCAGACGTATTCTACATAAAATAGAGCACACAGAAAATTTAGAAACTAATTTTTTGATATTCCAAAGTTGTCGAATCGTGTAACTTAGGCCTGTAGATAGACGCATATACAATAGTTCTATAATTTTACTCCGGTTTAATGATGCTCTGTTTATCTTCACATGAGACTAAATCCTTCTACTCCTTCCTTCCTTCCATCGAGGATAAGCTGCAGCCACCTGCTCAAGCTGATTCCTGGCTCGCGAATTTTTCTACACTGAAGACAGAGGCGATACATTCCTCCGAAACATCAGTAAACACAAAGACTATACAGCACCACATCCCAGAAGACGGCATTTTTCATAGTTACCGCCGTGAAAACTTAAACCTTACATTGCTGTTTAGGTTTTCATTATAAGTTGAAAATAGAATCCAATAATGTTTTAAGGATGACGTAACAACTGCATAATTATTTAATGCTTACATATCTTCAAATATATTTTAGACACAGCATAGAGTATTTTCCCTTTTCTTCACAGGATTGTAATAAAACTAAATCCTTTAAGCTTACTTTCCTTATTTTGAAAAAAAAAAAAATAGAAGTAGGCTTATGAGATCACGGCTGCTTGTGTGTCTGCGAATCCTCCCTATCAACTTTTGAATGTGTGAACCAATCTTTATGATGAAATTTGTTTAATCTTTCTTTTGGGGGGGGGGCGTTAATTTTTGGACAGCAGTCCAAGGAAGTAATATGAATCTGGAGAAAACTAAATAATGAGGAAGTTAATAATTTTTACTGTTCGCCAGATATTTGTAGTGTGACCGAATCAAGGGTGATAGAAGGGTGGGATCTGTAGAATGCAGGAGCTAGATGAGAAATTGATATACAAATGTGGTCGGAAAATGAACGAAAATATCATTCCGGAGGTTTAGATGAGAGTAGGAAATAGGAAGTCGCGGGTGTGTAGATTGGATTCATGTGGCAGCATGCAGACTGGCGGTGGCTCATGTGTGAACATCCAACTGTGCTGACGCTTCAGGTTCCAGAAGGGCTGGGTGTTGTCTGACTAGCCGAGATGCCATTGGCTTCAGAAGGACGATTCCGTTTCATGGAGTACGTAAATGCAATTCTGATCATATGGCTCAGGCTCCTCACCTTTAAGGTATTTGCTGTTTTTAAGATGTCCATGATAATTTCCATGTTGTGATGACGATGATTAGTTTCCAAGCAGCATTTTACGAACATATTTCTCTATTGTATCTGACACTATTAACCGGTCACGGTAGCCGAGCGGTCTAAGGCATGCACTGTCTTCGTTCGCTTGGAAGCCGGGATCGTGGGTTCGAATCCCATTCAGAGCATGGATGTTTGTGTGCGTTTTTCTGTGTTTGTGTACAGGTAGAGGCCTTGCGACGAGCTGATCACCCGCCCAAGGAGTCCTACCGAATGTGTAAGATCAAGAAAAACCGAAGTGAACGGAGAAGTTCATGGAGGTAGGCCCCACTGGGGCTGTAGTGCCAAGGAAAAAAAGAAAGGCCACGCCAATTTAAATAACTCATTATTATTCATTTCCGTCCCGTGTACAATTTACGTTTCAAGCCAGTTTGTTAACGCATCCTCCTCCAGAACTTTGTCAGGGCTATGAAGGCCGCATGAGTGAGAGGAATTCTGAATAAACCATGCTTTGCTCCTTTGCTGTATTTGCAAAAGTTTACTGGGACAGTACCTTAAATGGGTTAGAACTGCTTTGTTCCTTGTCATTTCGTCTTACATAATCGCTTCACCGCATTCAACTGTACATGTTTTGTGTAGCTAATACAATGTCGTTACATAACCTAATTATCAGGAATTATGCAGCAACTTGGTGAGAGGGTTTGTTAGTTTTGTTTTGCCTTGTGAAAGTAATACTACAGCACTGAATTTTGCTAAAGGAAAAGTAATGTTGCCATAATTGCGTTGTGCGGTATCTTTAGTGACGAACTTTGCATCAGTACCTTTTTTCTCAAATACAGATGAAATAAGCGTAATTGGCTATGAAAAATACGAAGTTAGGGCGAATCTGTTTATTCCGAATTGATGAACTTATTGTCATTTGTATGTCCCTAAGACGGAGACAGAACATTGTCAAAAACTCAAAATACGATTATTTAAAATATGAAAAGATGCTGCTAATTTGTAATTTTACACGCTTTAATATGTCGAATGATAATACAATTTACATAATTAATATCGCGGTTCCTATCGTTCTTCGCAAGAAGTTATCTTAATTCGATTTTTTAGTTTTCCTCAGTCCATATAATTTAACCTCCATATTTCTTGCTAAATGTACGTGAAATTTTCCCTCTGCTTAACTAATTAAGCACTGTGCTGTGAAGACGTATTGGGAGTGGATGTCTACATATATGTTTGCCTGAACTCGGCCCCAGTTGGAGGTGAGTAATCAGCTTCACGCCTCGGTCGAATTACCCTCTTGCACATAGCCTTCGTAACCATTGGATAAGAGGCTGGTGGGCCCCAGAATCGGTCTGAACGACGTGGGAAGGAGAAAATCTTGCTCCTGCCGGTACTAGAACTCCACCTTCCAGCCCATATCCAGTCACTATACTGATTATGCTATCCCGTTTACTTTTATATCGTTACATAATCTGAAAAACTAGTGAAGCCCCAACACGATTCAGGAACGAAACTTCGCGAAGTAAAATGCGATACCCAGATCTTTGTCTCTGCAAGATCAAGTGACGTGGCTACAGATGCCAATGGTCTGCCTTATATCACGTTCTCTGGTTGTTACATTGCGCAGTGTCCTGGTGCCACGCTTCAGCCAGGCGACTCAAGAGCTCGTTAAAGAAACTGTATATATGCGGAAAACTCATCTCAACATGTATCCTCTTCTGCAAATTGATTGAAGTTCTATACGGCGTTTCCATCACAGACGAGTTCATAGCTGCACGTGGATAAATCCTCTCTCCAAAGTCTCGGATCTTTGGTAAACGTACAGGAAATCTTTAAAGGAGATAGCACAGTGAGGAGATATTCTATGGAAAATCTAATATTTATTTACATTCATGGCTCATTTAATGACGCTCTTAATAGCTCAGGGACCCCCTCTGTGGTCTAGCGGTCAGAGTTCCTGGCTAAGATCCAGAGGTCCCGGATTGTATTTCCGGCGCTACCAGTTTTTCTAAGAAGTAGTGGGTCTGGAACGGGGTCCACTCAGCCTCGTGAGGACAATTGTGGAGATATTTCCAGGAAATAGCGGCTCCGGTCTAGAAAACCGAAAATTAACTGCCGTGGGGATTCGTTGCGCCGACAACGCGACCCACATTTATCTGAAAAAGTTGGCACTACCTTCTCCGACAAGCTGCGGTCGCTCGGTCGTCATAGTTCGCATGCGGACTAGAGGCACGGAGTTTGTTTTGTTTGTCTCAATAGCTCAGCTTGTATAGTGTCGAATGGTAGCATGATTAATGAATTGGATAGGATTTAGAAGGAAGTGGATATTTCTTAATTTTATGTATTATCCCGACGTTTTCTTGGAGTTGCTGAGGAAAACCACGAATGACCTCAGAATAACTGGTGTCTTGGCCGAGTTTGATAACGGTCACCTTGCAAATAAAAGCCAAAAGCATTGCAGCGTGAGAACATTTTCCGGGTTCCTAGTGATATAAATATGTCGATCAGCATCTCGTGTCTTAAACAGAAGGGCTTCGTTTCAAGAAGCAGAAACTTTCTTTAAAAATCTTTCCATACATTAAAATAAAGTTATAAATTCGAAGAAAATAATTTTAAAAATTCGGTAAAGTAGCATAATTTAGGAATGTGTTATCGAAGTAGAGAAGGTGGATGTATAGCTCATATGTACGTATTTACGAATTTATTTCTTTATTTATCTTAGCGAGCAATTCACCTTCCTTATACAGAGTTACTACAAATGATTCATTCCATTTCAAAATACTATATTGGTCGCCCCGTGCTTTTCCGTTTACACAGAAAACCAGTATCCTTAAACCGCCGATACTATCGCAGAATGCTCTGTTTACATGGTGGTTCTTTTCTGTGCTCTGAATGCACGCTGCACTGCAATAATAGACGGACATCTCGCACATTCCAACACAGAAACTCTTTTCCAGATTCGTCGCCATTTTGTGAGGCGCTGCACTCACACTGCCAACTAGTGTATCACAATGTAAACTTGGCGAGTTTGCGGTCCTTTTCATTATCAATCATATTTGCAAGTATATTACTTTAGAAAATACAGTGCTTTGAAATAGAATGAATCATTTATAGTTACCCTGTATAACGTCACTGTTCGATGTCTACGACTTACTCTCTCACTGGGAACTGAATGCAGGTGCATGGTAGCTTCTCCCCACTTTATCTTCCGGCGGTGTTGAATGCCATCCTACCTGATTCAACCGTCCGCTTGCAGAACTGAGTCAGGAACCACTTGGTTTCGAGTGAGAGGAAGGTAAAGGTAAAAGTAAAAGGTAAAGTTGTTCCTGTGCTTAACTAATTAAGCATTACGCCATGAAGGCGNCACTCACACTGCCAAATAGTGCATCACAATGTAAACTTGGTGAGTTTGCGGTCCGTTTCATATATAATCATATTTGCAAGTATATTACTTTAGAAAATACAATGCTTTGAAATGGAATGAATTATTTGTAGTTACCCTGTATAACGTCACTGTTCGATGTCTACGACTTACTCTCTCACTGGGAACTGAATGCAGGTGCATGGTAGCTTCTCCCCACTTTATCTTCCGGCGGTGTTGAATGCCATCCTACCTGATTCAACCGTCCGCTTGCAGAACTGAGTCAGGAACCACTTGGTTTCGAGTGAGAGGAAGGTAAAGGTAAAAGTAAAAGGTAAAGTAGTTCCTGTGCTTAACTAATTAAGCATTACGCCATGAAGGCGTAAGGGGGTGTGGATATATAGATCCACATTTCCTTGACCTCGGCTCTAGCTGGAGGTGAGTGGTCAGCTGCACGCCCCGGCCGCTTTACCCTCTGCGAAAGAGAGGCAGGGCCTGCCCGAAAACACGAGCAGTCCATGCGGACGCTTCCGGCGGCACATTTTAGGATAAAGCCTTACGTTAACGTCTACTGTACGTTTGCTAGATAAGAAGGGCGCCAAGACATTATTCCTTTGCGGCGGCAGAACATCTCACTCCAGCCCCGGTTAGAGAGGGATGATAGTAGTTGCAGAAATTCAGAACGAGACAATTGTAGCATCTCTGTAGGCCTTGTTCCGAGAGTCGATTGGAGATACAGAATATAACAACTAAAACATCATAACGACTGCTAGCAAAAAGAAACAAGCAAAAACAAACTCCGTGGCCTGTAGTCCGCAAGCAAATTATACCGACCGAGGGACCGCCCCTCGGGGAAGTTAGTACCAACTTTTGCAGATAGAGGGTGTCACGTGGTCAGCGCAACGGATCCCCACGGCCGTTAATCTCGGTTTTCTAGACTGGAGCAGCTGTTTCCTTGAAATAGCTCCTCACTTATCCTCACGAGGCAGAGTGGACTCCGTTCCAGAACCATTACTTCTCAGAAAATCTGGTAGTGCCGGAAATCGAATTCGGAACCCCTGGATCTGTAGGTAAGAACTCTGTCCACTAGACCACAGAGGCGGTCAGAGTGAGTGCTAGCACAACCGAAATTTCTAACAGGTCACCTCTTAGAATTTGCTGCTGCGTCAGAGTGCTCTGTGAAGAGGGTGAAAAGTAACCGGTCTGTAACAGAAAGTAACAATTCTAGCAAGCGATGTGAAGGAAAGGAAAAGGAAACAAAAGCGAAGAATCGTTCTTTGAAATCGACTATCTTGCAGAAGTCGGTGATTGCTATTCTGTGGCAGAAGCCATCGGAGCCCCAGGGCCCCTCGGTGTCTGTTGTAGCGAAAGTTCTTTATGCCTCATTCTCACAATGCACAATATCAGCTGAACTTTTGCTGGCGTATTTAACTCATTTTTCCAATCCTGATATTTCTCTGACTTGATTCATAAAGTCACAGAAAATGTTTTCTAGCCTTGTTTCAACGAACTTCTACATGAAACTTGGAAGTTGGTTGTGCCCTGTCCACATCTCCAATAGATCACATAAGGCAGGAAGTGCTGTAGTCAGTTATTTCGTTAATTGTACACCACGAACTCGATAAGCACTGCACAGGAAACCCGCAGAATTGCTACGTTAGAATTGGGCGTGACTGCCACGTCGCCGGAAGGGCACAAGTCAACTTGAACACTGCCGGTCATTTCAACCAAGCCCTAATGATTAACCCTGATATATATTGTGACGTGCTGCCTGAAAACCGAAATATAAGACGTCCATCACTAGTCAACGGCTAGCAATTTCTAGGCAGCGTAGCTTAGGAAATCGTTACCCCGGAAATGAAAGTATAACAGTGGGGTTCTCACCGTTACAAACGAATTGTTTGAGGCAGACACGTATTATTGCGTCCGTTGCGTAACAGCGGGCGAAATTAGCCCTTCGACAAGGTATTCCCTATTCAGTCCGAGTGCAAGATATGAGCCCAACTGCGTCAAGAGACTAGTTCAGTTTGTATTCGACTTTAGGAGGAGTGAGTTCGTATCAGACAAGGGATCAAGCAGAGTTGAGCTCCGAGCAGAAGACACTTCACCAAGATCAGTGTTGCAAGTAATTGTAATAGTGAAGAGGAAACGTCTGACGACGTTGTAAGTTGAGAATAATTGCAAGTGTGAGTGTAAAAGTGACTGTCCAATAAAATATTCGTTCAAATCCGAGACACAAAAAATGTTCTTGTTGCGTTAAATAGGAAACAGTGTATCAAGACTGCTGCTACGTTGCTGCGTTGGTTAAACGGGGCATGTTAAGACTGAAGAAAGTCTTAATTACATTAATACAGACCTTAGAGAAGTTGGCTGTGGTGGATGGAAGTTGACGGGAGCTGCTTGAGGACCTAGTCCAACGGGAGACTTTTGTATGAGCATTGGTGAACGTTCTGGTTCTGCTACGTCACATTGTAGTGCCAGAAGTGCTAGTCTCACTTTCGTGGATATTATCATTTCTTCGGTTTTCTTAAAATATCGTTTCAGAAATTGATTCCGTTTCCGTCTTTAAGACACAGGGGAACGAATTCTGAAAGGTCTATTTGAAAACGCGAGTATTATTCACTGAACTAATTACAATACACCATCTTCAGAAACATTCAGTACCATTAAGTCCCTTGTCTTTCTTACTGTTTGAAATGTACGAAAATATTTAATTTTATGTCGCTGTATCTTGAGGTGTATGAGCTTAAAATTAGTGCTGCAGAAACGTGCAGCGCCGAGTAACATGACTATCCCATTTCCTGTACAGCGAAGAGGTGTATTTTTGTCCTGCCAGATCAATCACGTCGGCCGGTTTCATTACGTCACGAGAGTTGTAGCCAGTGTTGCGGAAATGGTTGCAAATAATCACAACACGAGACTCGCAAGCAGGAGGGACGGACGCGCTCGACGTTAGATATATAATGCGAATGTGATTTTTGTCCAGCACGGGACGCTTCATAGTGACGTTTCTACTGACTGTGACATTGATTGACGAGTTTGGAGTTGTGCAGATTGCTTGTATACGCTACTAAATGTAGCTACGTTTGGACTGAGAGGAAAGAGCATATTTCTGCTCCGAAGCAAAAAGTAAATGTTCTCCATCTTTTTAAAAGTCCACTTTAAGTGCTCTGTACGACTGAGGGGACGCCAAAAGGGCAAAGTTACAGAAGCAGTTACAAACAAAGGAGATACCAGGCTTGAAAGGATATTTTGGCGTGGCATATGCCATTCAAATTTATCACTATGCTTGTTAAAATTAGAGTAATTTTAGCGAATACTACGATTTCCTGAAAGAAAAATTAATATAATATTCTAATGGATTTGATCAACGCGTTGCCAGGTAACAGCTCTGTAAACACTGTCCAACACGCAACAATAGAGGAAGCTGTGTTTTATGTAGATCCATCCGACGCGCCAATAGACTGACTGGATAGCGATCACGTGATATGTGTTTACTGCAAGTCCATGTCCGCTACGCGGCTATATGACGAGAGCCCTGAGCTGTAAGTTCAGAGTGAATTGGAACTAGGAGTACAGATGAGTACAAGAGGCAGCCTTCGAGGACTTCACATGTGCTTTGAAGACTTTGTATGTGCTGTAGCACATTGATATTCGGAGTGTGTGATTTAGTGAGACTTTTATAGTTCCTGTGTTATAAATCTGTGAGGACTAGTGCAGATGGACTGAGAAGAAAATAGCGTTGAGTGCTTTGTAGTGTGAAAATCAGCAGTAAAAGTAAAGTGAAGGTATCCCTGTAACAGGCTATGGAGGCCCATACTGTTGTGAGATGTTGAGGTTCCCACATTTTCTAGACAATCGGCTCATAGATGGCGGTAAGGTTGTCAGCCTTACGCGCCGGCTGCCCTTTACCCCTAAGAATATTTCTGGTACTCATTTCTGTTAGAGGCTGAGTCGACCCCAGGGTCATAGTGCGGCTGGAAGGATTAGGTCAATTGAAAGAAATGCACCTCATCGGGATTCGTTCCCGCGAACTTCCGGCTTGTGGCACAATGCCTCAACCACTTACGCTACAACGTGCCCCAGAAAATCAGCAGTAGCATTATAATTAATTGTAGTTACGACCTGTAAGTGGTTAATAAATCTAATTACCAATTCTAACCCCGTCTTTAGTCACTGATACACGTGACATTAGTTAAAGGAACAAATGTTTGGAAATAGATGATAACCACTGCTTGAAGATAGGGGATATGAATTCTTACGGACCCTGAAATATGTCGAAAAATGAGGGGAGTATAAATATTTTCGTCGAGTCCTTTCGTATCATGACACAAAATTTCATTCATAAATATTTAAATAGAACATTATGAATTCTTGATATGTTAATTCTATATGAAGTCACAGTCTTGTATATTCGGCGCTGAATGGAAATAATGATATTCAGCTCTCTGTTGAATTGTCAAGGGCGGCAGTAGTTTTAAGAAGCACAGGTAATCAAATTTACCTTTAGACCAGCCGGTTAAAAATTTCTTTGCTTATCCTTGTCCACTGCTGGCCACAGAACACCCGGTGCTTGGTGTCTTGTCTCGATAACCCTGCTGTTCATCTCGTAGTTGCCCTTGTGCTGTCTACATATACAGTTCGCAGCATTGTAAAATTCAATGCTAAGAATTTAAGTTTGTGGTTGAACAGAAACTGCTCATCACGTTACCTTTCTGCTGCGTTCTTGATGCAGGAAATGCCATAGAAACTTTCATAGGAAGTGTCCAGACAGCATAGTGCCGACCTAAGCAGCGGTTCAAAGTGTCACAACAAAATTGCATTCCACAAGCCTGAAAGCGGGACGGAAACAAACTTCGAAAAGCCATGTACTGATAGAGGAAGAACTTAGCAACCCTTACGAAGTTGCTACGTCTTGTTTCTAGCCACTGTGGGCAGGTAAAATACAGCTCACGTTGATATTCATTCATCTGTAATCTGTCAAGACGACAGGTCCACAGTCTCTTCCAAAACAGTTCCTCCACTTGATGCGATCTAGAGCTTTCTCCTTCAAATGAAAATATCCTCTTCTGTCCCCAAGGTCATCCAGCATCTTCTTACGTCTTCTTCCTCGTATTCTGGTCACTTCTATCCCCCCCTCTATCTTTCCTTCAATAGCTTCTTTTAGAAAGCAGTTACCGCGTAAGATATGACCAATCCAATTAGCCTTCCGTTTTCTTATTTCGTGCACGTTGATATAAGTTGATAAAATAACGGTCTTCGTGTTTTGACTCCAGATTTTGAAATATAAATTCGATTGTGTAGGTGGTTTCAGGAATCAGTATGCAACGGATTTCTAACGTGTTATTCTGACGAAGCAAGGCTCACTGATGCTTACGCAAACAACAAAAGTAACAGATATTGCAACGTGTAGAATCGTAATGAAGCGACATTGCATGATTTAAAATTTCACGTTTGGTGTGCAGTTAGAGCGCGGGGGATAATTGGGCCCATTTTTTATGAAACAATAATTTCCGAACGTCATGCACTACTGATTTTGTTATCTTTCTTTGATGAACTGGGCAATGGAGAAGAATGTACTGGCTTTGTATTCGTATGCAAGATAATGCAACGGCACCCACCACGGTTATTCGGATGCATGAGATGGTGTCATCGGCGAACGAGTCAGAAGTCGGGAATTTTGACCGGTCACCCGATTGAAATTCTCGTTACTTTTGTCTTTAATTTCTGGGACACGTTGAAGTGAACGTGAACCCTAGAAGAACTTGAAGACAATACTAGGCATGAAATTTCCGCTATTCCCGCACAGCAGCTTCGCCATATGTCTGGAAACTAATTCTCATTTTGTGAGGCATGCTTAGAAACATGTTATCACTTCGAGACTCTTCCATAAAACAAGTTAAACTACAATGGGAAAGCGGCCCTGGATTATCGACTACAGCTGCGGGTCTGTGTCATGTCAGCTGCAGGAACGAGTTTAACGATAAACTGTATACCCTCCAGTAAAGAGGGGAAAATCGGGCTCCATAAATATAGTGGCCCGGGACATCTCTACAGTTAAGGCCAGCCCTGACACTGCTTTTCCATTTGTTAGATATACAGAAAGAAAAATGCTGGCCTCGAACTGCAAGTGGTGTTTAAACAGATTAACTGCGTAGTTAGATGATTAAAAGCAGATTCTAAAGGGTTCTCACGATTGTGGATGACAGAATTACTGGGGTTTTGGACTTTTTCCATCCTTCGGAATTCTAGGTAATAGAGGACACGACGTTTCGGAAATTGGATCTGTTTCCGTCTTCAGGTGAGACAGGAAGACACCTATTCAGTTGGGCTAATAATCTCAATCACTGATCCACGTCTCCGAAACGTCGTGTCCTCTATTACCTAAAATTCTTGGCAATGGAAAAAGTCCAGAAACCCAGTAATTCTAGATGATTATACCACGGATCAAATAACTCTAGATCAGGCAAAGACTGAACACACTCTGTTTACAATAGACGTCGTAAAGAATATATTCGTGTTCTCTTCTTTGTATACCCTGATCATCTCATCCATTTCTAGATGAGAGACATGAGACAATTCTCTGCAGTTTTTCTCCTTATTCCATCCCAGTTCGTAAATAATGTAGCTTAATTCAGTGAGAGGTATTTTACGATTTCAGCACCTGAAACAATATCATAAAATAACAGATACGAGAACTAATATTACAATAGCCTATGCGGCTGTAAGATAGTTTCTGTATTTGAGAGGTGTATCTTGAATTAAAAATTTGTTACAACTCTGAGCTGTTCTTTCCCCCCAGATGATACATCATGCCATACAGTAGCAACAGTCTGTATAAGATAATGAAGAGATCATAGAAACGCATTATTACATAGAAGCATAGAACTCCTACCACACACACGCTGTATGATGTTTCGATTTGTGACATTGTCATGTAGCCACATCAGAGGGAAACTTTGTCGGGTTTCTCTCGCGCAACGTTCAGCAGATGTAGTGGGGAAGTTCAGAACTAATTATTATACTGATGGATTGAGAAGGGGTAGATTCGAGAGGTAAGTTCTAATTAAACCAGTGTAAATAGCTGTCGTCTCGCAGAGGCAATGTCTCGTAATCGGAAATCCACATGGAAGCCTCTTCTCTCTGCGTATTTGTTAGTGATGTTTGGTTGAACTTGAAAATGTACCGACAGGAGTGAACCTTTCTTCTTGAATTCGCTTGCACTTTGATATGTACGAAGTAAAAGAGCCAAGGCAAACTAAGTCATGTTGTTTTATAGGCTGAGAAACTGTTTCCTTAGCTGTCGGAAACCAGATAGACGTAAGTTGTAAGTGGTTATAACTGAGGGATGATCCGTTTCTGTCTGCTTCCGAGTGACTCTTCATGAGTTCTGCACAAGTTAGAACATGTCAGTATATACAGAAATGTTGAATATTACAGAAATGAGCAATGATATTCATTCAAAGATATTTTCTCACGTTACATTATTATGTTCATTTTATTCCTCGTTTTATATTTGCAAATACATTTTGTTAGTTTGTACTGAAATAGATGTCACTGAACTGAGCCATCGTACTATAGTGCTGTAGGCGAACTACAAGAGTGTGAGTTACGACTTTAAGCCGTGGGTCCCGTGTCGTAGCTTTACGGCACGTAAAAGAACCTCATGTCCCAAGGGGACCACTGAGCCAAATTGATCGGACATTTCCCGCCCATCAGCAGTCTCTAACACCTCTGATAGATGGGGGAAGCATCGAGAGATACCATTGAGCCAGTAGAGGCCGATCTCGCTGGCTGAGTCGGGACTGATCGCACGCACCAGTATCGGTAGTGTATAGAGACTGGTAGAATATCACAGAGGGGACGTACAATAGACCACTGGTCGCGGTGCATGGGGAAAGCCACCCCTCCAATAATAATAGTAAAAATAATAATACACATCTCACACGCTCTAAAATTCTTGTGTTGAGTGAGTCTGGGTTTCTTCACCAAATCAAATGTGTTCGTCTCTAGTAATATTTGGGTGTCTCGTGTCTCACATTTATGTATCACGCAGGCGGCGTTACAAGGCTTCTGGAATGTGGCAATAAAAGTTAGCTCAATGAAAATGAGAAGGCATACTAATTAACTCGTTGCTGTTACAACCACCTTATTTCTCTCAGCAAATAAAATTATGCGGATAGCTGGTAGGCGACCAAGATGACGTTAATTGGGAGAGACCGGCAGAGACAAATTGTGGTGTGAAGTCACACGAAATAGACTTAATTTGTTTACAGATTTTTCTTAGTAAGAACAACAGAAGTTTTGTAATTATATTTTTAAGACAAGCTGAAGGGTCAACCTTAAATAAGAGATATGTTTCAGTTGTAATGAAGGTATTCTTCCCGAAAAGAACGACACGCATCACCAACAAACAAACGGCTCCATGGAGCAAGAGACCATGCGAGTAATATTTGCTCTTAGTAAATAAAATATTTGCATATCATGGAACCAGAAGGGTCATTACCGTGCTCACAATGACTGCCACTGATCCCTGTTCTCAGGAAAATTATTCCATCCCTCATTTTCGCACCTTATTTCCTTAAGATACATTTTAACTTTATCCTATAAAGGGATTTATAATCTTTCACTAGCAAAACCAATACTTACATAAAACAGTGAATATTTATTTAGTAAAACTGGTTTTTAGGTTACGCCATTTGGATCAATTGATCTAA
The DNA here is from genome assembly GCF_002891405.2 of Cryptotermes secundus. Lineage (NCBI taxonomy): Eukaryota > Metazoa > Arthropoda > Insecta > Blattodea > Kalotermitidae > Cryptotermes > Cryptotermes secundus. Next base: position 47,770 of record NW_019738972.1, read on the forward strand.
CTTCGAGATTTTATAAAGGCATCGGTTATGAACTACTTTCATAAAGCCAACTTTTCCTTTTTTTTATTGCTAGTGGGGTGGGACTAAGTTCCTTGCACTGCGGCCACTTCTGGCCTATTGTTCCAGCTCCAGATGATAGGTGAGGGTGATTGTGGAGGAATTGGTGGAATGGAGATTGGCAGGGGAAACCTAAGTATTCCGAGAAAACCTGCCCCAGCGCCACTTTGTCCACCACAAATCCCACTTCACCAGACCCGGGATCGAGCCCGGGACGCCGCGGTGGGAAGCCAGCGACTAACCGCTTGAGTTATAGCGCGGCCAAAATTTTCCTTAGTAATGATACTGTAACGGGGGTGAAGCAATTTTAGTAAAAGAGAGAGATATTTGTAGCCGAACCACATAGCCCGGAGCACAGATAGAAAAAGTTTCACATTTTTGAAGAAGTTGAAAAAGTATCGAAAAGTGTCAAATAAATCACTAATGGTCCAGTGCAAATAATTGATGGACTCCGTCGCTCTTTTCTGCTGCAGTATCTAATATAACGCCGAGTCTATATCGTTAGTGGCGAAACTTTTTCCAGCCCAAAGTTTGGCCGCGGATTCAACTCTCGCTTACGTGCAGCCACCTTCTGTGGGTATCAGATAAATGACTCTGTTAAGCTTGTAACTGCCGGAGCCCAGTATCAGAGCATCTAACACAAATGTGAAGGGATGAGAAATTGACGTATCGTTGTTTACATATTAGTGCAGGATTATGCCCTTGTTTCTGATGCTGTCAAATGCCAATGAAAGTAAATTGCATTTAAGCGGCCTCCGTAGTCTAGAGGTAACGTTCCCACCTCATGACTCGTGGTACGCGGGTTCAAATACCCGGCGGAGGTCGTCGAATTTTTAAGGGCGGAAAAATTCAGGGAACAAGTCCTCCGTGAGGGACTTTAAGCTGTATGTCCCGTTTCGTAACTTTACGGCACGTAAAAGAACCTCATATCCCCAAAGGAGGTCACTGAGCCAAATTCCAGGACGTTTCCCACCCAACAATAGTCTCTAAGGCCTCTGATAGATGGGGGAAGCATTATATACACCGCTAAGCAAGTGGCGGAACTCGCTTGCTCGGCGGGACTGATGGTACGCACCATTTGTCGGTAGGGTATAGAGATTGGTAGAATATCATAGAGCGAAGCACAATAGATCAAACTGGTCGCGATGCATGGGGAAATCCGCCCTCTCTAAATAACTAACTAACTAACTAAGTTACATTTACCATAATTCAAATTCCGATGCCTTATTTTGGTAAGATGACACTTCATTAAGTGACTCTTAACAGGTCGTTTGGTTAACAGTTGTATTCGGAGTTTCCTCACATCCCGGGAGAATATCAGAGTGATGCCATAAGAGAGAGCTGCGCGGTGTCCTTCCAGGGATTCATGTCCTCGCTACATATGTGAGACAGCGTTACTGCGCACGCCTGCGGCAGTTGGTGGCTGTCGCAGTCAGCGCTGAAGAGCAAGTGTTCTCTTGTCACATTTTGCAGTAAAAGTTATGTCTCCATCGCGTAGCATAGGAATAGTGATAGGAAAATTGTGGACAGTTAATTAGATCTGTTTAAAATAACAGACTAATAAAATGGCGTGTCTATCAGGTACACTTTTCCGGCTGTTTGCTCGCGATAGATATTTTTGTTGAACCAATTTTTCACCCAACCAGATTTATCCCAGTATTTGAAAGTTCCACGTAGGATCTGAAAACGTAAGTAAAGTTACTGTTCGGCGTCTACCAGAAACCAAAATATTCACCAAGTAAATCGAATTATAAGGTAATAAAATTGGGGGAAATTTACGTCACAAATTTCTGACCAAAATGATAATTACAAAAATTTGAAATTTTCACGGCGGTTACTATGAAGAATGCCGTCTTCTGGGATGTGGCACCATGTAGATATTGTGTTAACCAACGTTCCTCTGAAATGTCGGTTTACACAATATCTACACGGCGTCACATCCCAGAAAACGGCATTCTTCAAAATGATAATTGTAAGAGGTTTGCAGTACCAGCAGACAAGTAGGCTCTTCCCTTCTTAATTTATATTTTTATACACACCTACTTATCTCAGGAGTAAGCAGATGTATTTATTTTGAATGGAATATACCTTGCATGGAACCTTGTCCACGGTTTGTTACAGGGATTTTTTTTCTTGGCACTACAGCCCCGAGTGGGCCTAGGCCTACCTCCATGAACTTCTCCGTTCACTTCGGTTTTTCTAGATCTTACACATACGGTAAGACTCCTTGGGCGGGTGATCAGCTCGTCGCAAGGCCTCTACCTGTACACAAACACACCTAAGTGGGATTCGAACCCACGATCCCGGTTTCCAAGCGAGCGAAGACAGTACATGCCTTAGACCGCTGGACTACCGTGACCGGCCTGTTACAGGGATAACTTTACCTTTTTTACCTTATATCGTCTCATTCAGAATGACGGGTCTTATCTGTTCGTTTGAGAAAATTTATCTTACTGCAGCTGGAGGTCAGAATATTTCGACTTACAAATTTTCTGATCGTTGCGGACATGTAAACCGTTGGAGAGCACTGAAGTGCTCCCATCTGAACATTTGCATTACTCTCTAATCTACACATACAATTTATATGCGCACAGTATTGACTTACCATGCTTTCAGTTTTTTTGGTAATTCAATAACACAATTGACAGGGGAAATGCGTTGTAGGTTGTATCTGAGTAATTGAAAGTGAGTTATTAAAATGGGACAATTAGAGGCACATAACAAATTGAAAGCCGTGTTATCGTCGGTTCGGAGTTGTTGCAAGTGCCCTTACGTCCAGCCGGCATATGTACGAACGGGTAATGTAAATGCAACTGCGTACGGTTAGCAAGCGACATTGAATTTCTGCTACTCTCAAATAGAATGTCATGTACTTTATATTGATGGGACCAGTTTACTAAATTGAAATCGAAGTATTTGCTGTATTCTTTTTATTATGAAACTTGTTTTAAATGTGTTTTGATCGTGCATCATCCTTTTTAGTATACGCCCATGTCCTTATGAAATGGAAACAGATGCATTAATATTGACCGTAGTAGGAACTCCTTTTTAATGTCAGTATGGTTACAATTCATACGGGCGGGATAGCTCAATCGGTATAGAGAGAAGCTAGGGGCTGGACTGTCGGGGTTCGACTCCTGGCAGAGGAAAGATTCTTCTCTTCTCCATAACGTCCAAACCAGCTTAGGGGCCCTCCCGGCCTCCTGTTCAATGGCACCGTATGCGACTCTCCTCGGGAGTAAAGCAACCGGGACGTGACCACTGGCCTCCATCTAGTGCTGTGATCAAGAATTTTGGAGCTAAAGCTCAACTCCCTCGTACGCCTTCATGGCATAGTGTATAATTAATTAAACACAGGGACAAATTTATCGTCACCTTTTATGATTACGGTTCATAGCTTAATACTGGTAAATGGTAGGTAAAAGTATCCCTGTAACGTCGAAGCTCCCGCATTTTCTAGACAATCTGCTCACAGATGGCGTTGAGGTTGTTAATCTTTCGCCCCGGCCTCCCTTTACTCCCAGGAATATTCCTGGTACTCATTTCTGTTAGAGGCTGAATCGACCACAGGACCATAATGCGGCCGGAAAGATTAAGTCAATTGAAAAATCCACCCCATCGGGATTCGATCCCGCGACCTTCCTGCTTGTAGCATAGTGCGTCAGCCAACTACCAACTACCGGGTGCCCCCAATGGTAAATGGTACAACACAGATTTTTGCCCCATTACTTCAATTTAAAAGAAGATATTTTATTTAATTAGCTTCAAGTTTATGTATTGCTTATGCCATATAAAGCTGTGATAACTGCTGTCTTCCAGGAGAGAGAAGGCGAGTTGGTTATCAAAGCCCGTCTATGTATACTGTATAAGCTGAAAACATCGGCATGATTTTTCGAAGAATCATATCGTTGCGGTTGAGGCACAAATGTGCAGTATAATTCTACCCACCAGTTGCCTCACATTTTCTTCGTTGGAGGATATACGTACACGTCCCTTTGAAGTTAAATCCGGCTTAATGCCACGTTTCCCCTGCCTGGGTTCCATTTAGACATTCGTCTAAACGCTTTTACGTTATGTACGTACGCTCTGAAGCCCTGACGGCTGCTGAAGTTAAGTCCTCTCGGGCTATCTGCCCTATGAGTCGGTTAGGAATGACTTACGTTTGAGGGACCATCTCTATCCCAAACATCAGGGTCCGATACCGTCAGACTGACACGGCTTATAGCCCTAGGAGGGCTTAGCTTCAAAATTACATATTACATATAATTACATACATTTCTTGGAGATGGGCATCCGATATTTAAATAATAGCCGGAGTTTTCATTTAAAAAAATCGCTTGGAGTTTATATGGGTTTTATTTCCTATTTAGATGTTAAACTTTCTGAAGCTTTCTTCAGGAATATTTTAGATAACATCTTGGATTGCCTACTATGTCAGTAACAAGGCTTGAAAGAACAAGCTGTTACTTTACCGTTCTCTGTTCGTTGGAAGATACGACGGAACTAGTTGCATGCAGCTTCAGTTCCAAACCTTTGACGTGCTGCTCTACTTCGAATTCTCTCACTAATGAGGGGCGAGCCGCTTTTTATTCAGCCAGCGTGAACGGATATAAACATACAACAACGATCACAGAAAACAGGAACCCGGAAACAAAAGTCTGACGCTAGATGTCTCACAAGTTCTTCATATCGAGTTCCCGAGTCTCTTATGAATGTTTCGCAAGGAAGAATGTTGGTAATACAACTTTTAAACAATCAAGGGGGGCCAGCACCCTTTATCTGTTGTGTTCAGTTGTTTTCCCAATGTTTTAGCAGCACTCCTGAAGGTTGTTGATGTTCATTGCATTTGTCTCTCACGTGTAAAGGTCGTCTCTCCCGCACGTTCAAGTACCCATGACAACAGTAGATGGCATGTCTGTAGTAACTGTGATGAGGCAGATCTGTTAGCTGTGGGTCGTCTGTTCTAATTTCACCATATTCTTTGCAATCAAAGGAAGGGGTTAAGTTGAAAGGCGAATTTCCTTATGAACCTACTCTCTCAGGGGGTACAATGTTTGACATATTTTGAAAGCGAATCAGAAAAAATATGGTAGGGTTATTGCGTTATGCAGAAATTGTATGATAACTGTGCAGTACAAATGAAAGGACAAGTGACGCTATCTTTTTATTGGATGAACGGTAGGTTCCATAATAGAACCGTGGAGGGATACAGCTCTCACTCACATACGTATATCTTCCCACGTATCAGACTGACATTTTTATGGACGTTTACGTTCATTGACCATACGCACACTAAAAACCGAGAGTTCGGATTCAGTTCAGTTTGAGTACTTTTCCTAGTTTTCTCTTTCGTCTTTGGAGGTAGAGGTATCACTATGTATGGTCCCACAGCTCAGCATCCTTTATATGTATCCACATATTTAGAAAGTGTTTTTAATTAAACAAATTATTTTTTCTATGCCTGCTATACAATAAATGAAGATGTTAGGGTTTATTTAAGAAGAACACATATGTATATCTGTTTACAAGACTTTTTTATGTCCTCTTGCTCCCACTTCGGAGCATAGGGCTGAGTTCCCCGTTTCATTATTTTTACAGACTGTATGACTCTTTGGACGGATGATCAGCTCGTCATAAGGCCTCTACCTAAATACAGGACAATACAAACAGAAAAAAAACACACACACCAAACATCCATGCCTTGAGTGGGATTCTAACCCACGATCCCGGCTTCCCAGCGAATGAAGGCAGTACACGCCCTAGACCGCTCGGCTACCGTGACCGGTGTTTACAAGCTATAAGGCTAAATATTTTGTATTCTGTAAAAATCAATGTATATAGCACCATACTTAAGTTTACTTACTTGTTTATCATCAGAATTTCACGGCTTAAGAAGATATCGAAATGTTATCTGAGTACGTCTGTCATTGATTTCATGAACGACTCCAAAATTACTTCCGCACGAAAGTTTCGTTCTTATTGAGCATTACACTGTGGTACGAGCCTCTTATTGGCCATAATGTTATGGATAAACAGAGCTAAATTAGGCCAAAAAAAAAACGTTTCCCGCCCAAGTAGTTTCCAATGCCTCTGGTAGGAGGGGGAAATATCAGGTACCGAGGGCCGACCTCGTTGGCTGAACGGGGC
>NW_019738972.1:53999-69817 GCF_002891405.2 Cryptotermes secundus
ACTGGTAGAATATCAAAGGGGGACGTACAATAGACTATTAGTGCATGGGGAAACCCACCCCCTCTAATAATAATAATAATAATAACAATAATAAAAATATGGATAAACACATTTCTTTCTATTGCAACTGTTCCTACCGTTTTAGACGAGTTTGTTGAGACGGGAACATTGGCTGTTTGAGAACGAAATGCTGAGAGAAATACTGAGGTGGAAGAGCGAGGAAGTAACAGGGTGATGGAGACAATTACATAATGAGAAGCTTAATAATTTAATATCTTCGCCTAATATTCGAACGTAATTATATTAATAAGTGATTAGATGGTTGAATAGCCGATCGCAGTAGCCGCGCAGTCTAAGGCGTGATCTGTCTTCGCCTGCTCGCACGCTGGGATCGTGGGTTCGAATCCCACTCTAGGAATGGATATCTGTGTGAGTTTATTCTGTGTTTTCCTGTGTGTGTAGGTAGCAGCCTTGGGACGGGCTGATTCCTCATCCAAAGAGTCCTACCAACTTTTAAAAAGATCAAGAAACGGAAAAAGCGGCCAAGGGCCAACAGAGGCTTTAGAGCCATAGATAGATATATAGATGGTTGTGACATGTAGCACCTATGGCAAATGAATAACACGTTTTATTCGATAAATCTTCAGCACGAGACCAAGACTAAGGCATATACACGTACATGAGGATAATATTAAAGTCGCCCTTCGAGAAGAGGGGTTTGAAGTCTGTATTAATTCCTAAGGATACTACACTGCTCTTCTTTTAGATGTTTATGAACTGTATACTGCATCATGCGATTTCGTAAAAGCAGTATAATTCGTTCACCAATTTATGAACTATTGAAAAGGGACCCTATAATATGGACTTTGTTAATCACCCGGAACAAACAGTGCTGACTTAGTTCAGTGGCGAGACAAGAATTCTACGCCCCAGGCTTCTCCCCACAAGGGACACCCTTCCCCAGGCTTCTTACTGTCTGAAAACGTACTAGATGTAAAATACTAGTCTTCCTGTTGTATTACGTACACGTATATATATAGAAGATATAATTTACTGTTCAAATATGCCATTCGGAATCTGTTGTGAAGTAAATAATGAAGGCGGGCGAGAATATTAATCAATTAATATAAAGATTTCTTCCTTTCGTTGGTCTTGATTTTATATTCTTCACTGTCAGGCATACGAGTGTGTTTGTTGAGGCCCGTTTTTCTTTCGTGTTTTCTGCTGTACCTCATATTGTGTGCCTTCCGAACTTGCGTTTATTTCAGAGCACTTAGAGTAGACTATTGGCGGAAGGGGGCGTGTGTGAGCGTACGTTTCTAAATCAGACCCGGTGAACTTCACATATGCATATGGAACGTGCTAAAAGACACAAGTGAAGCAGTAATTACCCGCAGATTACTGAAGCGTGACCACTTGATGAACACTGTTCCTGAATTTTCGGAATGGAATCCAGTATGTAATTTTCACTGTTTCCTTCAGAGTAGAGCATGACATTTAATTAACTGCGGAGATATGTAGTTGTGTCACGCATCTCTGACCCAGTTCCTCTTCCCATTTACGCGGCACCCTTAGAGAGGGGCAGCATATCATAGCTACCTTCGGTATGCTCTTTTCGCCCATTTATTATCACCAATAATCTCAGATAACTATTTCGTAATTATGTATATCTTGTAAGATTTGAAATTCTCACAGCAGTGGTTATGAAGAATTCTATCTTCTGGGAAATAATGTCGTGTAGTCCGTTGGAATTCAACCGAAGTTTCGGAGGAACATGTCGCCACCATGTTCGCAGTAGAAGAGTAAACCGAGGAAGAAACCAGAGTGAAATTACTTATCAAATCGGTCGACTTTCAACGGACTACACAGCGTTATACCCCAGAAGATAGAACTCTTTATTTATAATCATGTGTATGAATACTTTTCCAGAGATTCGTAAAGCACTGACTTTGTCTCTTAGCCATTTGTTATGATGCTAAAAGTAGTGAGCTCTTGTAATGACTGTGACGAGACATGAGGCTCCATAACAAAACATTACTTGAACTATCCACTGATTTTAAAGTATTCTGCGTCAAGGAGTGACTTCCAGAATTATGCACGGACATACATTGTAGTGTAAAAATACATGACTTCTTTCGATTCAGTCCAATAACTTTTTTCCCTATCCGATCATGTTTATAGAAATTACTAAAAGACGCCGGTTTAAATTCAACCTGGAATTGTTTCTTTCGTATTGTAGCATATTTTCTCAAGGCAAGAACTGTGAAACCAGCAGAGAAATCCGTTGCTATGAAACGGCTCTGCAGACACGCCCGTTGTTAGCAAGAGCTCCCTAACACGCAACACTGGATTAACTGGTAAGCGGTGTTCTCTACGCGGTCCGTGCCGATAACTAGGTGATGTAACAATAGAACTGTTGTGAGAGTTGTCTTCTATGCGGTTCGTGCTGAGACTGCATAAGGAGTCGAATGTGCGACAGGGGTCTGCATACCGATTCTTAATAGTGAAATGCTACTTGCAGCAGCCAAAAGGCCACGCCACTGAGCGATACTGATCACTTGTCAAAAGCCAAGCCTGTTCATGAGAGATAAACTCATCCCCTTATCAGAGAGAATGTTACATGAGGGCTATGACCGCAAGCGCTCAGTTGCAAGAAAAGTCTATGCTCGTGAGCCTCAAGGGCATTGGCGCCAAGACGAAATGATTGGCGGTAAACTGCCAGTTGCAAAGTAACTCTGACCCCAATTTTTTAATTCGCTTAGCGGGGGGGGGGAGGAGTCCAGCTGGGTCCGCTCGGCACGGCGGACACGAAATGGCCTATTGTAGCCTGCCCCGGGTGATTATGATGATGGAGAATTTGGTGGAATGAAGATTGGCAGGGGAAACAGAAGTACTCGGAGAAAATCCGCCCCAGCGCCACTTTGTCCACCACAAATCCCACTTGACCAGACTCGGGATCGGACCCGGGCGGCGGGAAGCCAGTGACTAACCGCTTGAGCTATGGCGCGGCCAAACTCTGACCCTAACTCTGTGAGTCAGTTCGGCAGTTGGAAGCAAACTAGTTCAGCTCGGGAGCTACAGCTGATAGGTACCAACCAGTAACGACAGGGGCCTTTCGACACGGAAGCCGAGGACGCTTCACTGTTGGAAGCCGCTACCAAGCAACGCAGTGAAGACCGTGGCGAAGAGCACTAGTCTGTGTGTTATAGTGATTTGTAAAGTGTAGTCACGAGTTGTTTAAGTGTCCAATAAATCCGATTCTCAATCCAAATCTCGTCTATATTCACACCGTATCACGTGACAGTATCTTTATTCCCTTTCTTCTTTTCATATATACAATTCGTACCTTTATCTTCCACCGTTATTTCTCCTTTAGAACAGTGTATTATGTCATAATTCTATCTTTCAGATAACACAGTTTTAAACACTGAGCTTACATTTCTGTGATTACTAAAAAAATTACGTTTCCATGGAAACGGCGCGAGAATGACATAACACGCACACATAGTCAATCATTAAGTTATTATGTAATATTAGAGGTTTTCACGGCGGTGACTATGAAGAAAGCAGTTTTCTAGGATGTGGCGCCGTATAGATATTGTGTTAACCGACGTTTCGGAGGAACGTATCGCCTCCATCTGCTCTGGCCTGCTACCTGCTGGCCCATCTCCCCAGACCCTTCCCCTCTCCCCTCTACTGATTTCCCATGTAGCCCCTCTCCCTTCTCTTCCTGCTCTTATACAGCTGGGTCTTTGACTTGACATTAGTCTGTCAGCACATGCTCATGCTGGTTCCTCGCTCGCAGGGTTTTTTCTTCTACCCTGAAAATGGAGACGATACGTTCTTCCGAAACGTCGGTTAACACAATATCTACACGGCGCCACTTCCAGACGACTGCTTTCTTCGTTAACTTATTATCTTTAACATTTATGTGTTACTACTTTATGTGCATTACACTGTGTTTTTACTGTACAATCATTACGGATTAATAGCGATACGACGGACATACACGATCTCACTGTTATATCTTCATTTTAAGCACTATGTGCGAAGAAGGGATGGCGGCACTGTGTTTCCCAGGCGACACTGCGCCATACTCTATGCCTGGAATTCGGGGTGGCAGTCCTCGATCAAACGGTCTCCCAAGCCTAGCCAAATTTCATTCATTACTACAAGCGAATCAATTCTAATTAAAAGCCGAAACCGCTGCCCATGTTCGTTTTTTCATGGTCAATCACAGCCGATTGCATCGGTATGCAAGGAACAGGGCCTTTATTGGATTTCAAGCGTGTTTGTTAGATCGTGGGACACGAACACGGCCATGGTATCTCGTCGCCCTTTTCATGTGTGGTTTAGCTTCGTCACGTCGTGGTACAGTGTTCAATGTGATTTGCTTCCGTGTTATTTCTCCGTCTTTCTTCCTTCTATATGTATTGTCACGTATCTTGGTAACGCGACAAGAAGTTAATGGGTTCCGGATCAGATGAAGCGATTTATTGTATAAGTTATTTACAGTTACTAAAAAATAACGGCTTCCAGACGATGCAACCTGACTAGTCTGCCGCCCCTCGAATTTTGTCTTTACTCTTTTATTCTTTATTCAATTGCTGTTCTCTCTTCCACTGCTATTCTTGTTGACGTGTCTTTGCTGTTTCTTCCTTAGTTCTTAGCTCTGCTGTTTTCTTCTGCTCTCAGCTCTACTCTGTTCTGTTGTCCGCTCTGTTATGTTCTGTTCTTCCATCTGGTCGGTCTGTTATCTTCGACAGTCACACGGTCTAGAAGACACCTTGTTCAAGGGTCCCGTTTCGCGTTTTTGATGCACCGCTAGCTTTTGTATTCGTTGTCGCAGGAACTGAACTAGTTCTGGGTTTCAGATCCGTAGTAACGGTCTGTTATATATGCGTTGTCACGTGAACGTGTTTGTCACCCAGACAACGATGCAGGACCGTGACTACCGAGCCGTTGTCTAGCAATAGACGCTCGCCTCTGACTCAGATGTTCCGGGTTTTAAGCGGTACGCAACAGTATTTTACATTCATTCTTGCCTCCATTTTTCCTTCCTCATTTATGTATTTCATTTTTTATTTATTTGTTTGTTCGTATTCTTCTCTGTAGCTTTCCTTTCGCGATAAAGTTTACCTGCTGTCCTTACCTCTAAGGCTTCTGTTCGATCCGTATGTCTCTTGTCCCCTTACTTATTTTCTTTTGAGCTTGCATATTATTCGTCCTTTCCATTTACTTCCTTTTTTTAATTTCCTTCCCAGAAAAAGCCCAGGTTTCACAGCGTATTGCACTGGAAAGCCCACTAATCTGTATATTTATGTCACCTCTGTGATGGATTGGAACTCAGACGTGTTTATTAGATCCCACAGAGCAGATAATGAGAACGTAATAACCGGCTTACCCAAAACGAAAGCAGGGCTTACAGTTTTAATTAGCTCTGCAGCACATATTCTCAAGGGTATGATAAACAAACTATTCAAGTATGAATTTCCTGTTAGATTAGTGACCTACTTTTAACCTGTATTTTCTACCGCGCTCACATTAGCGTTACCGTAATTACAATACCCATCGACAGCCCTGTGTAAAACTTTTTGAAGAGCTACATGAATTTATTTTGTTCCGTTAATAGCAAAGCGCATCTAAAAATGTTTAAATTTTGTTCTTGCCTCCAAGGAAACATGTCCAGTTCCGTTGTCACAGTCGGTAATATGGTTATCGGTGCTCGAACTCTACGAACTGAGATCTGGCTGAGGGCTGCTGTAGAACCTGACCTCTCACTTGGGTTTGTTGGTTAGTCATGTCATCTAAAAGGGTCGGGATAGCGCAGTCGGTATAGTGACTGGCTACGGGCTTGAGGACCGAGGGATCGGAGTTCCAGTCTCAGTAGGGTCAAGAATTTTCTTTTCTCCACATCGTCCAGACCGGCTCTGGTGTCCACCCTACCTCCTATCTAATGGATATCTGTGAATTTTTCTCCGGGGATAAAGCGGCCGGAGCGTGAAACTGACCACTGACCTCCAACTAGTGCCGAGGTCAAGAAAATGTGGATCTTTACATCCACCCCCTATACGCCTTCATGGCATAGTGCTTAATTACTTAACCACAGGAACAGCTTTACCTATTTACCTAGTCATGTAATCTAAAAAGTTAATAACATGTGATATATTATAAGTTTATGGGAAATAATCTTACACTTCCAGTACACCTTATAAACTGAAGATGGATTTGTCCGTTATAAATCGACGTTGACTATACAAAGATTAAAATTCTAGTTATAGTTACGTGTATGTAACTGTGCCTGTAACAACTGTATGTTGTTTAGCGAAGCGTTGATTTTTGAATTGTATTTGATCTTTAATATTAATGCTGCGTTTAGAAATTGAAAATTATTTCGGATAATTAATATTTAAAATAGTCCTGTAAGAAGTATGATCCTATTTCTGTGTACAAATCATATGTTAGTGTAACCGAAATTAATTTTAAATCTGCGCTCAACATTCAGACCCCCAACACCACCGCCACTACTACTAGTACTACTACTACTACTACTTTTTCGTAATTGTGAAAATATTAATTGTACTTTTATGCACCCTGTTGTGTATATGGGGCACACTATAACATAGTTGGTTGAGGCACTATGCTACAAGCCGGAAGCTCGCGGGTTCGAGTCCCGATGAGGTTGATTTTTCAATTGACCTAATCCTTCAAGCCGTACTATGGCCCAGGGTTTGACTCAGCCTCTAACAGAAATGAGTACCAGGAATCTTCCTGTGGAGTAAAGGGCTGCCGGCGCGTAAGGCTGACAATCTTACCGCCGTCTCTTAGCCAATTGTCTAGAAAATGTGTGAGCCAAGACGTCTCACATCCCTGCGGGCCTTCACTGCCAGTTACAGGGATAGCTTTACCTTTTATCTTTTTTTAACTTTTGTGAATATATGATATTGAAGTCCCTAGTGCCATGACAAAACAACACTTTGATTATTGAATAATAAAACGATAGGCGTTAAGTGAAATCCAGTGTCAGTTTCTTACATTAATCGCACTACGTGCTTCGGTCTCTTAGCCATCATCAGGCGTGTGAGAACAAAAACAATAAATAGACAACGTCTATGCTGAATTGTATGATGAAAATGAATAGACTTTTCAACATTGTCAGATTAAAAGTTGTTGTATATCAGTAGTGTTCTAGATGGAGATTCTAGTTCGCTATGATGTGTTTCCTTTTTCTTTTGTTTTATTTCTAGGGGAGGGATTATATGATTTTAAATTTTGCTTTTAATTATGTGTGTAGTTGTTATAATCGGTACGTTGTTGACATGTTTGTGTATCTTCTCGTTCTAATAATTTTCTTTCCCGTTTTATATATTTTGTGATGTGGCTGGGAACATTGTGTGTATTGTGGTACGCGGTTGGACACTCGAAAATACTGCTGTGAATGATATTCACTCGCATTGCAGTTATTGCTAGATATTGATTGACCAGTATCCTTTCCAATTCCTCACCAGTGGTCTTACCATTCGGCATTATGTAGCTATATACAGGGAAAGTTGAAAAATAAGCCGCAAAGATAAATATTTTTCGTGTAATTTCAGAACGAAATTTTTACGTCTACCAAACCCAACCACACTTGGGAGATTTAAAGTTTTTATTAAAGCCCCCAGACTATTAAATTATCAGATTCCTTTTTTAGAAACCTGTAGTCGCTCTTCTAGCCTAGAAATTCTCCTCCCTTAATATAAACTGAAAGTTCCTTACAGTGTTCACAAGAACCTGCCGCTTGTCCAAACTGTGAGCAAGACAAGTTATGAAGGATATTGAATTTTTTCGGTTAATTCTGTGATGTCGGTAGCCGAGCGGTCTAAGGCATGTACTGTCTTCGCTAGCTTGGAAACCGGGATCGTGGGTTCGAATCCCCCTTAGGGCATGGATGTTTGTGTTCGTTTTTCTGTGTTTGTGTACAGGTAGAGGCCTTGCGACGAGCTGATCACCCGCCCATGGAATCCTACCGAATATGTAAGATCTAGAAAAACCGAAGTGAAGGGAGAAGTTCATGGAGGTAGGCCTAGGCCCACCGGGGCTGTAGTGCTAAGGGAAAAAAATTCTGTGATGTGAACATATTAACAATTTACCTCTGGATATGAGCTATAAAGTCTTATATGTGAGGACTATTTAGCTGTTGGGAAGCAAACAAATTCTCGCACCGTTCTCTCAGCTAAAGAAAGTGGGACAACCTAGCATGACCTAATGACGTTTGCAGACAAATTGTTAAAGGATACGGACCACAGTGACGAACTGGGTGGCAGAAAATGGCCTAATTTCATTATTGAAAAGGAACATTGAGATGTTGACCCATTAATTCTGTACTCTCATGGTGGTGGGGATCGGAGGAGAATAATGAATGGACTAATATTCAGCAAATGAATGGAACGTTTACATTATAGAATGCAGGCTAAGTCCCCAATGGTTTTCCACTTCGCTGAACCTGGTAAAATATTCATCACGAACGCTTTAATGCAACGCCCGTGTTACGGGGGAACGGGCGGCGCGTAGGACAAACTTGGCGGTGAACCGCAAAATAATGAGTCATCCCCTTACCCCTTCAACCCGTTAGCGCCAAGTTCACTCTAGTCACCCTACGATAGCCACAGCGCCAGACGCATTGTCAGTTTTACCTAGATGGAAATCAGCGGAGCCTCGTAACTTACGCCATAAATTTAAGGGAATTGCCCGTGTTTATCCAAGAGATTTTGAAAAAAAATCTAGGTTGCTTTGATTGAACAGCAGTATTATGGGTAATAAACAAAAAAAGTTCACGCCGTGGGGGACATTTGTATTTGTAGAGCTGCCAGAATTGAGTGCCGGTTTTGTTCTTATGGTTAAAAGTAAAAAATAGCAAAGCTCTCCCTGTAACAGACCGTGGAGGCCCATAGGCTTGTGAGACGTCGAGGCTCACACATTTGCTAGACAATCAGCTCTCAGATATGGGTGAGGTTGTCAGCCTTACGCGTCGGCTTCCCTTTATCTCCAGGAAGATTCCTGGTACTCATTTCTGTTAGAGGCTGAGTCGACCCCAGAGCCATAGTGCGGCTGGAAGGATTACGTCAACTGAAAAAAAATCCAGTGATCTCATCGGAAATCTAACCCACGTCCTTCCGGCTTGTAGCATAGTGCCTCAGTTACCTACGCTACTGCAGAATGCCAATTCGACAATACCGCGAAAACGAGGTATTAGAATATCATTTTGAAGATTAGCAGCTTTAATGGTCTATAATGAATGTGCCCTTAACTGTTTAGTTATGTGTAACGATTAACCACTAAACAACATCGGCTCATGACCAGGTACGCGGAAGAAAACCCAGAGAATGCCCTACCCTGTTGAGACAGGAATCGCAGAGAAGGGTGTGACAAAGATATTAGACTTCCCCAATCACAAACTTTGTGAATGGCCTCCCAGACGTCAGTCCAATGTCATAAGCACTGTGTGTAGAATAGGGGATGAAGTTCAGAGGTGCAAATTTCAATTTCACGGTACGACAGCCTGTGTTATCGCGGGGAAGAGAGGAGGGGGTGGGGTGCAGAAATTTAGTGCAGTATTATAAAGAGTGGATGGAGGTTTTGGGACCTCGAGATCGGAGGGGTATGTAGAAGGGCGGAGGGACGGGAGGGCTAATCTAAGACATGTTCTCGTACTCGCGGTGACAGTTTCGTTTTCATTCTCTCGTCTCTGAGACACTAGCAGAGAATGTATTCGCACCCCCTCCCTTTCTTCCAGTTATACTTGTGAGCAGATAAAGGAGAAGGGGTGGGGGGAAGGGACTTAATTTACTCCTGTTGCAAGCAGCCGACGGGAGCTAGCTGGCTGGCGATATTATGCAAAGAGGGTGTGTATAAGCTTGCTGGCTCCTGCGGTCGGGACAGAGAAGCTTCTATTGTGCACTGCAACGACTGCACCAAGCACCTGTCATTCACACCTGTGGAGACCAATTAATAAGAAACGCTTTAACGCAAATAATAACACTGGACGTTGAGGGTCGTACGTCTTTGTGAATTAAACTGTGCCCCTCCCGCCTTTTGTCTTGTAATTATGGTTCTTCGTTAAGGGAAGATAATGTTAGAAGTGTGTTAAATTAATGCTGATCACAGTGAACTGTCTTCGCTCGCTCGAAGGCTGGGATCGTGGTTTCGGATCCAACAAGATATGGATGTTTGTGTGCGTTTATTCTGTATGTGGGTAGCGGCCTTGTGGTGGGCTGATCACCCGTCCAAGGAGTCCTACCAACTGTGTATAAGATTAAGAAAAGCGGCCGAGGTCCACAAGGGCTGTAGAACCCTAGATCGATAGTGTTACCTTAATGGACGCGTGGTGGTGTAGCCTTGTTCATTCTGATCAATGAATTGCCAGAGTGGAGTCGTTTGAATAAGAGCACATCCCTGCAGCAACTTTACGTGTATTGGTTCGCTGAAGTGGGTCTGCAGACGTTTAACCGTTGTTCATTTATGGGGGTTAGTAATGCTACTACAGTGCATTTTTCACGGCTGCACATTACCCCGAGAAAAATATTTTGGGCATAAGAGACGGGAAGTCAGAGGAGGAGGAAAGTGGTATAATGAGGAGCCTCATAATTTGAAATCCCACATCAAATATTAAAGCGAACAGCTGAAGGAAAATTAGAATGTATCAAGCATGGGAACTATGACACATGTATACATAATTATGATCTGAAAACCCGCAGGATAGACGGCTTAGGCGTAAATTGGAGTATAATATTAAAATTTATCTTAAAAGAGATGGGTATAACGTTGTGGCTCAGGTGAGTGGCACACTCATATGAACATGGTTTTACACAAAAGGCGGACATTTTCTGGATAAACTGAGCGACTGTTTTAGCTTCTAATGCATAGAGCTAGTTACTTCGGAGATCATAGATGGCTGTAGCATAATCGTTGATTTCACAGGATGGGATGTGATGGTTGAATTTACGCTTACAATAAAACAAACGGAACTGCTCACAAATAATATGTTGGAATTATATTATTTGGCTTAAATTTAATAATGAATCTCACGTTATAAGTCAGGGATTTATTTAATACCAGACTTACATAGGTAGGGCATATGTAATGGCAACAAATTAGTCTCTAACTGAATGGAGATCTGCTGTAATTGAATTTTGTACTTCCTCCACAAGGTCATAAACTTAGAATACAATTTCGTCTGATTTGAAATTGCGAATTGTTGAGGTTATACACGAAATCGAGCACAGAAAGGATATAGCGTGTTTTATTCTAGGAATATAAAGAAAAGGCAAAGCTATCTTAGTAACAGGCCGGGAAGTCCAGTAGGTTTGTGAGACGTCGAGGCTTCCACATTTTCTAGAGAGTCGGCTCACAGATGACGTTGAGGTTGCCAGTCCCACTCGACGGCCGACCTTTACTTTCAGGAAGATTCCTGGTACTCATTTCTGTTAGAGGATGAGTCCACCCCAGGGCCATAATGCAGCAGGAAGGATTAGGTAAATATAAATAAATCCAACTCATTGGGAATCGAACCTGCGATATTCCGGCTTGTAGCATAGTGCCTCAACCAACTACGCTACCGCGTGCCCCATTCTAGGATTATATGGCTGGAATTGTACATAGGGACGAGTGAAGGGCTCTTATCTGCGTAATAATGAACCATTAGTTTCCATAAAAGACGGGCGATTTCTTGGCAAACGGAGCGGTATTCAGCTTCTCATGAAAGGTATAGTGTTATTGGAAATTAAGACTTACCTCTTTCTGCAATATGAGTATTCTCTCAGAGAGTGATTAAGACGAAGAAAAGCAAGAGAAACCTTTGCGCAAGCGTAATGATGTTACACTCGGTGTACGGACCGTCCACACGTTCGTGAGAGCACAGCGGTTATTGCTTATTTTGCGGTGATGCTTTTGTTTGCCGTCTCTTTTCAAAAAGCTTCGCGGAAAGATAGCACATGAACCAATTACGTAAGTGCCGTGAGACTGGCGTCACAAAAAAATACACGCACTCTGTTGTCATTGTTAATTGTTTGCTAAGGTACACATAGAGATAATAGCCGTTATTATAAAGCGCGTTACTTGTATCTCGCAGAAAGGGGCCAGAAGCTGCGGATTCCTGAATCGATCTCTTTCCTGCAGTTTCTTTCCAGTGGCGGCTCGTGTAATATTATCTTATGCCATCGGAATTATTTTCCTGTAGCTCCTAAGGAGGGAGGGGGCACGCGATAGGGTAATTGATTGAGGCACTGTGATACAAGGCGGAAGATTACGGGTTAGATTCCCGATGAGGTCATTGGATTTTTCAATTGACTCTAACAGAAATTAACACCAGGAATTATCCTGGGTTGTAAAGGGCGGCCGGCGCGCAAAGCTGACAACCTTACCGCCGTTTGGGAGCCGATTGTCTAGAAAATGTGGGAGCCTCGACGTCTCTCAACCGTATGGACCTCCGCGGCCTGTTACAGGGATAGCTTTACTCCTGCGAGAAGCATATCTTCTGTACGAGAGCATATCCTACTGGGAAACCTATGAACACCTAACGGATGCGTGCTACATGCCATTCATCTGAAACTGGAGTAAGACTCACAGTGTGGTGTTTTGGGTTATGGTACCCTGTGATTTTGTAGGGGGTTTTCAAGGGTTTGGAAGATGTATTTGCCTCCATCTGCGAACTATTTTTATACCTTTAAAACGGGGTCAGTGTTTTGCTCCGAAACGTTGGTAACCACCTACCAGTCTCTGTTGTGTCAACTCAGAAGACCACAGTGTGAATCTTTATGCCAGTGAAGACTACGTGTATTGCATGGGCTGAGACTGCATGGTACTTCTACCGTTACTGCTACCACTGCTGATGGTAGTACGGATCGGTACGGATGGTGTGAAGGAAGCAGCGAAATGTCGGTTGGCTCGCGTCCATTCGTTCCACCTTAAATCATATATGGGCTGACTGTAGTTTGGACCTGTGAACTCGGCAGACCTGAGAGGAAGACCTGTTCTCTACTGAAGGGAAATTACAAGAAACCAAATGGGATGTGAGAATTGAGGTTCTCACCGCGTTGAATATCAAGATTTCAGTCTCTTAAGATGT
Organism: Cryptotermes secundus; assembly: GCF_002891405.2. Taxonomy (NCBI): domain Eukaryota; kingdom Metazoa; phylum Arthropoda; class Insecta; order Blattodea; family Kalotermitidae; genus Cryptotermes; species Cryptotermes secundus. The sequence goes on from NW_019738972.1 coordinate 67,105, forward strand.
GACGCCATTTAGTTTGGTAAAGAAGTGCGAACTTTTCTGTGCAAACTGCTCTCTCAGTCTTAATTTCTTTACTCAGACGATGGAGGCACTAAGTTCCTTCGAAACCATAACTGTCAAATTAAATAGCATTGTACTCTAGATACTCGCAATCTTCACTATTGTGACGTGACGCCTGAAAGCCGCGATCTCCCCACCTGCTGTGTGGAGCTTCACGTTGCAGTTTCCTAGGTAACGGATATGGAACCGCTTCAGTTCCCGCTGCAACCAATACGCTGTAGACCAGTGCATCGAAAACGCGTAACAGAACCCTTCGAGAAGGTGTCGTCTAGAACGCCCGAATGTCGAATATAACGGACTGAGAAGTGTAGAAGCAAAGACAGAATGCGAGAGAATTCCAGAAGACCAGAGGCGCAAGATGCAGACAACAGTGAGGCACTCGGCATCCAGTAGGAGCTGAATGTGTGAATTACTACAATCGAGTGTAATTGTGTTAGTGATATCAAATCCGTAATCCACAATTGTTAGTCACGGAACCCCGAAAACATGACATTACCAAAGGGCATGATTATTGAATTTATGTACTGAATCTTTGTTATGTTATCTGTTTCTACTATCGATATTTCACTTCTCGATAATATCGAAGCAACCAATGTCTTATAAAACATATGTTTGGTTCTTACATTTCTCTTTGAAGTGCCACACATATACTTATATACATCTGTCTATGCCGTTTTGATCATATGTCATTTTGAGCCTCCTTAATACCTGGCAGTAGCTGTCAGTAGCTGTCAGTATCCGACGGATCATATCTCAATAATTTCCCATCCGCATGGGCCAACAATATTTTGTTCAGAGGGAATTTGGCTATTTGTATTTGGGAAATTATGCGGGTTCTCAAATACTTGAATTTTGGAGAATTCACCAGACTTACTTTCCTTCTGTTGTGTTGCACGTATTTCGTTTCTCCCTTTCTAAGTAAGATAAGTCCATTGGACTCAGAAGGCGAAGGCTGGGTGTTTTGATACAGGATCTTGAAAAACCTTACTTAACGAATCCAGCGAGCTCCATTCTACTTGTAGTTGTCCACAGTTTAAGTCGAGATTCAAGTACTTTACAGCTGAAGAAACCTTAGTCGTAGAATTTCATCGTGTAATAACCATTTTATGTTTGTGTGCGTTTTTCTGTGTTTGTCTGCAGGTAGAGGCCTTGCGACGAGCTGATCACTCGCCCAAGGAGTCCTACTGAATGTGTAAGATCGAGAAAAACCGAAGTGAACGGAGTTCACGGAGGTAGGCCTAGGGCCACCGGGGCTGTAGTGCCAAGGGGAAGGAAGGAAGGAAGGAAGGAAGGAAGGAAGGAAGGAATAACCATTTTACCTGAGAAATAGAAAATATTAAACTTGGCCTCAGTCATTTCAGCGGCGTCAAGAAATGGACCTTTCGATGAATGCAGTGGCGCTGGTGAGACAAACGCATCACGCAGACGCCAAAGCGACCACATCCCCTAGGGCAATACAGCAGAATGAGAAGAGAAGGAACTTTTGGACCAACGGAGGTTTCAAAATCGATTACTTTTGTTCGCCATTTTGGCAGCTCTGAACCCCACCCAAGCGCAGCCAACTTAAAATACTGTTTTCGCACCTTTCTGTCCATTCCCCTCCCCGCCACACTTTTCTATCGCCTTCTTAAAAGAATGTGAGGGCCCAGCGAGGGGAGCAGAACACATTCTGAAGCAGGAAGGAAGAAAGGAGATTCATTCAGACCTGGACTGGGGAACAGACCAGAGAAAGAAATGGTGTATAGAGATTGGCGAGGAAGAAGGAAAGTTGCAGGAGGGTGTAAGGTCTAAGGTTATTTTAATCTAGCTCTTCGAGCTAATGTTTAAGGCGTACGAAATTAACTTCAAGTATTAGACTTATTATACGAGTATTTAATGGTTTCTATTGAAACCTTAGAATGCCCTTTGTAAAGAGTGATTCTAAATTATTATCGGGGTTTTCGTTGCTTATAATTTTCAAAGCGGAATCAATAGAGAAAAAGACTGATTTAGGAATATGAAAATGTAACTCAAAAAGTTTTATTATCTTTAGAATCAGTGCTGCAGAATTTTCCTTCTTATTCCATAATCAGTTTTAATTTTATATTTCCGGTTTGAAAATCATAGGCCACCGAAACCCCAACAATAATTAAAATCACATTGTATAAATGACATTTAATTGATCTTATCAGGGATAAGGGATCGTGAAAACACTGGTCTTTACATTTGACTGATCAGTACGTGATATGAAAATATCAGTTGCTGCTGAGTTTTACGAAGCTAAGAAATGATGATTTATCTAGTTGCGTGTTATATTTATGATACTCTTGTTTCATGTTAGACAAAACTCAGAAGATGGAATTTAATTTCGAGAAATTTAATAGTACTTCAGAACCCCTCAACTGTTGTCTGGGAGAATGCAGGTGCAACTCCATGCATTTTAAACTGGTATTTCATTGTGTGGAAGTTTGTGATCGGTTACAAGTTCAAGGACTTTTACTGCTGCCATCCATATGATTGGAGGCTGTGTGAGTGACAGTCAGGCTGGGCGCTGCGGAGAAAGAGAAATCCGTCTCCCATACCGGGGGCTGAACTCCAGTTGTTAGGAACACTTACTGAGGGAGTTTTACCCTAGTTAATAATGTATTTTATTCTTAATAATAAGAAAAATAAAGAA
>NW_019738972.1:70342-79370 GCF_002891405.2 Cryptotermes secundus
ATCTTATCAGGGATAAGGGATCGTGAAAACACTGGTCTTTACATTTGACTGATCAGTACGTGATATGAAAATATCAGTTGCTGCTGAGTTTTACGAAGCTAAGAAATGATGATTTATCTAGTTGCGTGTTATATTTATGATACTCTTGTTTCATGTTAGACAAAACTCAGAAGATGGAATTTAATTTCGAGAAATTTAATAGTACTTCAGAACCCCTCAACTGTTGTCTGGGAGAATGCAGGTGCAACTCCATGCATTTTAAACTGGTATTTCATTGTGTGGAAGTTTGTGATCGGTTACAAGTTCAAGGACTTTTACTGCTGCCATCCATATGATTGGAGGCTGTGTGAGTGACAGTCAGGCTGGGCGCTGCGGAGAAAGAGAAATCCGTCTCCCATACCGGGGGCTGAACTCCAGTTGTTAGGAACACTTACTGAGGGAGTTTTACCCTAGTTAATAATGTATTTTATTCTTAATAATAAGAAAAATAAAGAAGTTATATATTGTAACACAACAGGATGCATGAAATGAAAATTACAATGATCAAGTCAAGGAGGATGAAGTGGGCAGGGCATGTAGCACGAATGTTGGAGGAGAGGAATGCATATAGGATATTGGTGGAAAAACCAGAAGGAAAGAGCCCACTGGGAAGACCAAGACGTAGGTGAGTGGACAATATTAAAATGGATCTTAAGAGAGATAGGATGGGATGGTATGGATTGGATTGATTTGGCTCAGGATAGGTACCAATGTAGGGCTCTGTAATGAACCTTCGGGTTCCATAAAATGCTGTGAAATTCTTGAGTAGATGAAGATTTGGCTTCTCCTCAAGAAGGGCTGAGCTCCAAAAGTAAGTAAGTATGTACAGTGTTTAATATGAAGTGTCGTTTTAGAGAAAAAGAACTCTGTTCACAATATAATCGTTACGTCCGTCAGACACGATTTCTTTGATATACTGCCCACGTCTTAAGTTTCGTAATAGAAACATCCATCTTCGCCCATTCCCAGGAACATTACGCGCAGTCCTGCAGTTTCCCCATCCTGACTCAAGTTACCGGTGTTCTAAAATTCAAGATGAGTGCAGGCCATTTTCGAGAACAGAGAAAATAAACTGAAACATACTCGACGTCACAGGTCTGGTTGTAACAGAAGTCGACTCCATACTTCGTTGCACTCAAGAAGTCGAGGATATGAAGGTCTTAAGAAGCTGAATATAGTCATTAGAGTGTCTTCTAGAACACCGCCCGGCGACATCCACTTTGCTGCCAACTCGCGCCCTGCCATATGGATTCGCGCTGCATCTTGGAACTTTCACGAACACGGGTAACGTCGGTTATCTCTCGGTGGGGCATTTAAACTTACATTTAGTCGCAACTTTAAACTTAAAGGTGCGAGTTACCATGTTCTTCTCTCGTGATGAGGGAGTCTACATGCTATTAATTTACGCTCCGTCCCGAGAAGTGCAACAGAGCCGTAAGGTGCTCTTCCATGCGAGCAGCAGCAGCCACTTCTGTTTCTTTTGCTGGAAAACACGTCCGCGAGAAAAGTGAAGAAGCCAGATCTCGTATTTCATGTTCCTTTTAAGACAGCAAAGTGTGCTGCTTGTTAGGGGTTGATAGGATGCTGTCAACATTCTATTTCTTGAACTCTTTACAGTGTCAGGATAGATGTTGAGTCTTGTTTTAGAACCATCAGATTGAAGGACATTACTAAAGGGTTTCATATGTCCGGGGCTTCTGGAATGTGATTTTTACTGACAGTGTTTATACATCTGGATCCCGACTCTGTCGTATCTCGATACTGAAAGTCTCGTTAGGTAGCCTACGAAAAAAGATCAAGCACCTGTCTGTGACCTTCAGTAATAACATCCCATTTTCATTAATAAGCTTAATCAGGTAAAGGCGATTAGAAAAAATCTTTTTCTGGCAACAAGGAATTGTGCACATATGCTTATTCAGTGTCTTTTATTAGGACTCGAGGCTTGTTCTGAGTTCACATTTTATAGAATTTGTTGTGACGGATGGCATTTGCCATGTACTCTAAGAAACAGTGCAAATTGATGTCATGGCTAGGCACAGTTTTGTGCAGTTTACACTCTTGTTAGACGCTAAATATAAAATATTTATTTTCAGTGGATGCATCCTGTTGTCTATCATATATTATTTCCTACTGAAAACCGTCATAACACAATCAATAATGTGTAAGTAGCTCTAGGAGATACTTTGGCCTTTTGAAGGCCGAAACATGTAGCTCTCCCAGAGCTAATTACACATTATTGATTGTGTTATGACGGTTTTCAGTAGGAAATAATATAAAATATATATTTGTTTGCATAAAATTTGTATTTCCCGTAATGGAGTTCGTTAATTACAATTTCTCACAAGCGTGATTGTGGATTATTAGTTGATAGTTTATTCATTCTGTGCAAGCAAAGGGAACATAAAAGGTGTTAGATTTTCCTGTCAGTGATTTCAGTCAACGTGACCGTGATGTGCCATACATGCTGGTAATATCTGGCTACGGAATTAAGAGTGACAGCAGTTCTCTGCAATGTCATTATCGTTTGCCGACGTAAAATTCAGTTGATGCTGAGGATGACGGATCGGTATGAAAATTATGAGTTTTTAAATCGCAGTAATTTTTTCTTGGGTACACATAAAACTTTGCAAGGTTATAATTTTGACGACTTGTTTAGTGAATACAGAGTGATGCAGAGACATTGCTGGTGTGTCGCATACATCTACGATTTTACCGTAATATGAATTCTAATTGTATATGTTTCCGTCAGCACAGTATCTGTATACAACGTGGATACACTGTTGTTCTTTCGGTCATCATTTAGTATGAATATTCGCTGTTGGCTGCACTGACCACCCCTAATAATTAACATACTACTATGTCTGTATGTACAGAAGCCCTGCTGACGGAAATAAATACAACTGAAAACACACCTCAATGCTATGATGCAACATTTTTTTATTCTAATGTTTGCACTGAATTTAGTAAGGCAGGGATATTCAGATCCTCTGTTACTCTTTCTGCAGAAACTGCTGTGGTCTCGAGGACAGAGCGCTTGCGCAGTCCGTCTGTACTGTGTTCCTTGCCCACTGGGATACGGACTACTGCTGGTGGCCGTAAATTGTTAGGATTCACCACGTTTCACGGGAAAATTTAACCAGAAGTTCTTACCGTGTTGGATTTTCTTTTTCACGTGTGTATAAACGTCAATTCACATGTGCTACTGTAACTGATCTAAATGTATTATGCTATATATGTTACTCAGAAATGTTTCTACAGATTTCCTGCTTTGGTATAATACTGTCATGATTTTGGGCACGCGGTAGCGTAGTTGGTTGAGGGGCTATGCCACAAGCCGGAAGGTCGTGTGTTCAAGTCCCGATGAGGTCACTGGTTTTTTCTCCAATAGACCTAATCTTTCCAACCGTACTATGGCCCTGGGGTCGACTCAACCTCTAACAGAAATGAGTACCAGGAATTAATTAAATAATTTTCCTGGGAAGTAAAGCGCGGCCGAAGCGTAATCCTGACAACCTTACAGCCATCTTTGAGCCGATTGTCTAGATAATGTAGGACCCTCAAAGTCTCACAACCCTATGGGCCTTCACGGCCTGTTACCGGGATAGCTTTACTTTTTTTTACTTTGCTGAGTCGTTGCCTTGCAATGGATGTTTACTCTGGCTTCTCTATTCCAGCTTCCATGCGTCATTCACAATACCTGAAGTATGAAACCTCAATATAACAAGATATGCTGCCGTACAAGCAAAACCATGATATAATTTTACGAATTAAACTAAGGCTCCTTTCGATGTCTTGCAGGTTTTAAGCGTTGCCCACCTTGTCACACTGAAGGGGCTGGCATTCCCATCACCTCTGATTCCGTTGCTGGAACATATTCCCAAGATGGGCAGGATGTCTTAGTACGCGCTCAAGAAGTACAATCGTCCGTCGGTTCGTGGACCATCAGTATGCTGTCCCAGACAAGTTAAAGGTAGGCTGGAGAAGTACTACCCTGCTGTAGACTTAAGGATAACTTTACTAAATAAGAAAATATATTAACGATTTGATTAATGAAGCCCATGTTAGGTGGGTCCCCTGTCACCACGGCATGACGCGTCCTCAGGTTGCGGATGTAGGAGACGCCCTACATATATAGAAGGAAGCTGCGAATATATTGAATAAGCATTCGCGGACAGCCGACAATGGGTGGTCCTCCAGCTTGAGGTTTCAGGGCTAACAACTCCGCACCGTAAAAAATAAGCTTGTTACGAAAATGTTCACAACGCTTTGGACCACGAGTGAGTGATTAATGAAGCAGTAACATAGAATGCACTTGAAGGCTGCTTGGGCAAGAAGTACGTGGAGTGAGAGAAATATGAAATAAGTTGAGCAAAAGTCGCAATGGAATGTTAGGGATGGCCGGCTACAGAGAATAGCTAAGGCTCCGACAGCCGTTACTTGCAGAAGGCGACTGGCCCAGCGAAACATCACGCAGCGCAATTGGCCGTCCAGTGGAGTACGACTGATAGGCTATAAACAAGTATAAACACTAAATCGAGGCCTAAATGCATACATTTTTGGACGTTTCGGTTACTGGAACTGACAGTTCGGCTCGGACTTGAGACGTAAAGATCTGCGTTATTATGCATATTTATAAAGTAAAAATGAGTCTTATGTGTGACTGCCTGCTATCCAGTATATCGGCCGAAACTGCAAACAGGTTTCTTTAAAACTTGATATGGGAGACTTTTATTAAAGGCTGTACGTTTTGAGGTTTTCAAGGCGGTGACTATGAACGGGCGCTGTGTAGATTTTATGTGAATCGGCGTTCCGGAGGAACGTATCGCCTCCATCTTCAGGGTAGAAAAATCCTCGAGGGAGGAACCAGCGTGAGCAGGTGGTTTCGGCATTCTTCACTAAAAGTTGTCCGGAAATTCAGACTTTCAGCCGTATCCGTCAAAAATAAAGCCTAGTTTGTATATGATCGTGAAGGGGTTTATCTGTGTCCCATAAATGGTTCCACAGATTTTGTTGAAATTCGATAAGGGAGGCTTTGACCAAAAACTGGCGGGCAATTCACATTTTCAGCCATATTCAGCTGTAGTAAAGCTTAGTTTACATAAGGTTATAGTTGAACGTTTCCTTGCATCCCTTAAAAAACCCATGGCCTGTAGTCCGCAAGCGAACTTTACCGACCGAGCGACCGCCACTTGTCGGCGAAGTTAGTGCCAACTTTAGCGGATAGAGGGTGCCACGTTGTCAGCGCAAGGAATCCCCACGGCCGTTAATTTCGATTTTGTAGACCGGATTGCATCCCTTAAACAGTTCCATAAAATTATCTTAACATAAGTTTTAATAAATTGAACGTTATTATCCATATTTTTCAATACACTTCAATAAACTTCTAACTACCCCTCTGCTAGTTTTACATACTGCATCAGGGAGCACACCTTTTCTTTCCCTTTTTTGAGAACCGTGCTTGTGAATATGTGCTTATGAGCACAATATTATCGCGCGCTATTGTGCCGCTTTAAATTTGATATTGCAATGGAAGCGCGACTAGGCGAGTTTCCTCATGATTGTTGGGGTCGTCATAATGTGGCTATTACGTTAGCAACAGGTGAGAACAGAACTCTTTTGGAATAATTAAACGTCAATGGACGAGAGGGTGCTTAAGTAATTAGATATGGCTGAACAACTGTTATTTCATACGGCACTTTATTCCTCTCTGAATAAAACGACGTGGCCAGGCGAATGAAATTTGAGGGCTAGCATTTGAGAACTCATAGTCTGTAGTGTTGTTTGTGGGTGGGAAGTGGGTTCTATAAAATAATGTCACGTAGCATGTGTGACTGTAAACGGGGTTTGGACTAGTGACTCGATTTATTGACCGCTTATACATTCACGCCTCCTGACTACAATTTACAGAGCACTGACACACACACAGAGACTAGTGTCCTCGGTCTATTAGAGTCTCCACTAGCCGTTTCCTGGCAACGGATTTTAACACCGGAACTATTAGAATCTCACTGAACTACACACTCCAAATATCACACGCACATAAACTTCTCTGAATTCTAGTCAGAATACGTCTGCTAGTGCTGTCCATAATCCTATTTCTGTTAATAGAGCAAAAACTGAAGGGTTCCATCTTTGGAATATAACATTGTGTAGTACGATAAAGTCAAACGACGTTTAGGAGGAACATATCTGCATCATTTAGCTTTTTTCATAACCACCCGTCAATTCATGCAGAACAAAATAAAACTCCGTGGTTTCAGTCCGCAAGGGAATTATACCGACCGAGCAACCGCCGCTTGTCGGCGAAGTTAGTGCCAACTTTAACAGATAGAGGGTGTCACGTGGTCAGTGCAACGAATGCCCCCCGGCTGTTAATTTCGGTTTTCTAGACCAGAGCCACTATTTCCTTAAAATATATCCTCAGTTATCCTCACGAGGCTGAGTGAACCCCGTTCCAGACCCACTACCTCTCAGAAAATCTGTAGCTCCGGGAATCCAACCCGGACCTCTGGACCTGTAGCCAGGAACTCTGACCACTAGACCACAAAGGAGGTCATTTGTGCAGAAATGACTTTGTTTTATATATATTAATAAAATAATAAATTATTACAATCTTCAAATTAGTAAGAGTTTCCAGTAATATTAGTATAATACTAAAATGTACACAATCTTAAAATTGCACTTCAGAAAAGAGAAGCTTTTTCCCATTTATTACTGTGGTAGGACTGCTGATCTTTGACTGAATGAATAGTGGGACGCAAGCTGCAAGAGGGTCAGAATCTCTCATCTACATCTCTCATTGTTTATGATTTATGAGCAGGAATAATCTAGAGGACTTAATAGACTACAAGAACGGAAAATGTGACACATAAGGTACGTTGGGGTGACTAGACCAGCGGGGGAAATGTGACTCTTTTCAGGACACCCTCTGTCAGCGTTACTTATGTGCTGCTGTCATTTACCCTATTTTTCTGGGCAATAGAGAGCGTTATTTAAGGAAAAGTTAATTAAGAGTTGGCTGGTGATTTAGCGAGTTAGAACGGCAGTTCAGTCATTGTGAGATGTTGCTGTGAGAAGCTGGTAGCTGAGGCCGGGGATAGTTCGGAAACTCAGAGGAAATGGAACATCCGCCTTTGAAAGCCGCTACCAAGTAACGGCTAGTGGAGACTGGAACAGACCAAGGACACTAGTCTCTGTGTGACAATGATTTGTGAAGTGTGGCTACGAGTTGTATTGACGTGTTTAGTAAATCCGATTACCAGCCCAAACCCCTTCTACTGTGCCTCTAAAATTGTGGCGCTATTAATTTTATGTAGCCTCTCTGTTTTATGGTTTCGCCTCAGATCGCCCATGCTTGCGATATGCTGAACGACACACAACAGATAATTCTCAACAAGTGTCTCTGGTTACAATGCATAATTACAAATATATGCACGTCACAGCTAGGTCACTTATTTTTCTGTTCTATTGTTCTTATATCCGTAGAACAATCCGAATTAGTTTGCATAATATATATCTCTGGTCACTATTGTTGAGTTCATCATTGTTCTGTTGTCACCCAAAGGTAGCTAGCTACCAGACAATCGATGTTTATTACTTCAAGTTGAACTCTGAATGCAGAGTCATGTTAATACACATTTACTTGTATATTTATGGAAGCCTTAAAGTAAGCTGTCAGATATCAGAATTATTTCCGACATGTTGATTACGTCTTGGGCCCGAAGAGGGATGAAGTGACGGGAAGTTCGAGAAAACTACATAATTAGGAACTTCATAACTTGCACTCTTCTCGAAGTATAATTAGAATGATCAATTCAAGGAGAATGAGATGGGCAGGGCATGTAGCACTAATGGGGAGAAGAGGAATGAATATAGGATACTGGTGGAAAGCCAGAAGGAAAGAGACCACTGGGAAGACCAAGACGTATGTTTGTGGACAGTATTAAAATTGGATCTTTGAGTGATAGAATGGGATGATATGGATTGGATTTATCTGACTCAGGATAGGGACAAGTGGAAGGCTCTTGTGGACATGGTAATACACCTTCGGGTTCCATAAAATGTCGGGAAGTTCTTGAGTAGCTGCATAATTGGCGGCTTCACAAGAAGGGCTCAGCTCCGTGAGTGAGTGATTACGTCTGCCGGTAGAACGAATTGCGCATGTCGCTTACAAGAACTGCGACCGCAGTTACTTTCCCGTCGTATATTCAGTGGACCGTGCTTCAACAACTGGTACTGCTATTATGTTGATTTGTCATCTCGACATCCACTGTTTTCCTGGGTGATGAGTCCTTACCGCTATCCCCACTATGTTCATAAAACGATGTAATTAGATAGCGGACTGAACCATGACTACACTGCATATATAGTCACGTGATTTTACGTTATTCGAGGAAGCATATGGAGAAATAACGATACACAGAAACAATCAATCGCATTAGAAATAAATCAATTAAATCTAATCACACAGTCTGCTGTGTTTCGAATAAGGATTTAATAGGATTAATGGTAATTTTTTTGTTTATTGACTTTTTTTGACAAAGTTCACATACACGTTGGAACGCATAAACACGAAATGATTAATAATGCTTTTTGTCAACAACAAGAGACACTGAGGCACGAAAACGCGTACAAGTAGCGGATATTGCAAACTTTAAAAGTCTTCTGAATTTCAGTTTCTATGTATGGAGCAATGAGTTGTGAACTGGACACATCTGGCTCAGGGCTGAGATCAGTATTGGGCTTTTGTCAACACGGTAATGAACCTTCGGCTTTGCTAAAATCATGGGAATTTCTTGAGTGATTGAGCAACTCTCTGCTTCTCAGAAGGCCTCTTCTCCACACAGTAGGTTGGTTGGATCTGGACTGAAATCCTAGAGAACGCGGGGAAACCATGAGAGCCAGGTGCCTATATTTTATAGCCGAATAAAAACTCACGTATAACTGTACATACGAGGGGGTACCCAAAAGAAACCGAACTTATTTTTTT
>NW_019738972.1:79475-107702 GCF_002891405.2 Cryptotermes secundus
TTTCAAAACATGGTCTAAATTCATCTTTTGAGATGCCTGACAGCGCCTCCGTCGTTTTTTTCCTTCACCTCAGCAACATCAGCAAAACGCTGGAAAAACGTTTTCATCATTTCGGGACTCTTCTTTCAAAGCACAGTATGCTTCCACGCGACCTTGTTTTTGTTCAGCAGTCAGCAGTCGTGGCACGAATTTCGCAGCCACCCTTTTCATTCCCAAATCTTCTGTCAAAATTCGCTGAACTGAGCTCCAAGTCACTCCCGACAGCTCAACAATTTCTTCAATGGTCCGTCGTCGATCTTCCTTGATGATTTCACGAATTTTTTCAACATTTGCATGTGTTTGGGCCATTGCAAAAATGACGATCACACAAAACAGTTGTCACTATGGACTTTGCCGAAACTAGTCCTTACCTTCTGAAGCAACGGTAGTCGGCTTATCGACTCAGGAATGTTAGCTCTATGCGCTCATAGCGGCAAAACGCGGTACTACAAAAGCTCTGCCCACAAAAAAATTAGTTCGGTTTCTTTTGGGTACCCCATTGTATATGCGCGAAAACAGCCACCGCTAAACCCTCGAAAATAATGAATCCATAGATTTTATTATGATAATAAAAGAAAACGTTCTTTTAAATATAAATTGTTTCCATAATGTTCTGTCTCAAAGAAATATATTTCTGTTACTATGTGTATCGTTTCGGTCACGGTAGCCGAGCGGTCTAAGGCATGTACTGTCTTCGCTCGCTCGGAAACCGGGATCGTGGGTTCGAATCCGACTCAGGGCATGGATGTTTAGTTTGTGTGTGTGCGTTTTTCTGTGTTTGTATACAGGTAGAGGCCTTGCGACGAGCTGATCACCCGCCCAAGGAGTCCTATCAAATGTGTAAGATCTAGAAAAACCGAAGTGAACGGACAAGTTCATGGAGGTAGGCCTAGGCTCACTGGGACTGTAGTGCCAGGGAAAAAGAAAGTGTATCATTTAAGGAATCTCATAATTCAAGAGCAATGAAAGTGAAGTTGCATACGGAAGTTGAGGTATTTTATTCGAAGGCCATACTCGATCAGTACTTCGGCGTATAAATCCCAAAATGCCGACAGTTATTCTTGGTTCCGTTGGAAATCGAACTAAATTGAAAGAGCTTTAATATTATACAGCGCAAAATGCACAATGGAACCAGAAAAGAAAAATAAAGGAATTTTATACACACACACAAACACACACACACACATATATATATATATTGTCTCGACCCCATATATATACTTTCTGTGTTCTGTGAATTAGTCACGGCTGTTTTTACTGTGCACTTTCCATTCATTCACAGAGATAGATTTCTCATGGATACGGTTACGTCAAAAGCTCGGCGTTAAAGGTTTTCATTCCCGTAACAAGAACGTAAATGAGAAACAAATCACCGGATATACGTACTCCCGAGGCCGGAAGGCATCTGGGATAATGAAGCAACAAGAAAGTTCGTCTCGCATTTAAATTCGCTAGTTCGCAGCGTGGTGCAGCACAGCGGCCATGCTCTGTAATTAGTGGTTTTGCATCATTACAAATTAAAACGTCGAGTAGTAGTATCACACGTTCGATTGTGACATTCTGTCAGAAACTATTCTATTTATCGGCTGTCTGTGTGGGGGGTTAATGCTCTCAGTAAGAGGCTGCAATAATAATCTAACAGCTGTTACCGAACAATATTACCGAGCAGTAGAATGGGTAATTATTACAGACGCCAGTGTTGATATGCGTGTTCAATATGTGGGAAAATGCATCCCATATGCGAGTCTGAGTGTAATTCGGTTAAAACTTTCTGATGTTTGCAATGTAAATGGAAGTCTGAAAGTTATGAATAATTGAATATAAATGTGCATACATGTACAGAGAGCTCTTTTCTTAATCACGGTCTGGGGCACAAGATGCTGATGCCGTCTCCACGAAATCAATCCGACCCTTAACACGTAAGCTAGTATCCTTAAATGAAATAGATTTTATTTTATTGCTAATGAGGTGGGACTAAGTCCCTTGTACTGCGGCCGCTTCTGGCCTATTGTACCAGCCTCAGATGATAGGTGAGGATGATTGTGGAGCAATTGGTGGAATGGAGATTACCACTAACCGCTTGAGCTATGGCGCGGCCTATGAAATAGCTTACTGTAGTACGAACCACGCAGCACAATGAACCGCATAGTATAAGCAGCTCACATTAACCATTGGCTCCTGACAACACGAAAGAAGAGGGAACTGTGTTTTAGGAAAATGGAAATATTACGATACTAACATGGCGAGTCAGTGCAGCAAACAAGAAATTTGACGAAGCCTATGTGTGGTCTACTGCAGTAACAAACACGAAGCTACTCGCAGATTATAAGATTTTGAAAGATAATTTTTTAAATCATTCTTTTAGATACCAAATTATGAATTTAGGATCGCATGATTGTTAAATTAGGCTTAACCTATCTTTGTGTATACATCTGTATCACATGTACAATTTTTATTCTGATTTTGTTCGTATTTTATTGTATTTTATTGTTAATTGTAACCAAAGTCTAGTCTAAGTTTTGTCTAGTTTGTGAAGTGAACACGAACTAACTTATACGAACAATTTAGCGTTGCAGTTCGGTAGTGGTATGTGAAAAACTTGCAGCACCTGAAGATGACCAACTTGAGGCCGAAACATGTAGTGCGTGCTATATAAATAAATAAATATTGTCACATTGACGGCAACAATTATGTATATAATCACCATAACTCGTAAGTTGTCTTTATGGTTGCTAAACTTCAATATAATAATCTAAGAGCTTATTTTCGAATATCTCTGTACGTGATCGTCTTAGAAACGCATCCCTCACGAGTAAGGAAGCAGGCCTATACGTCAAGTTTGTGGCGCAAACATTATTCAGCGTGCATCTTCAGCAGTGATCCAGCGACTGTGTGGACTGGAGAATGGCTGGATTCCACCTGACGCTAGTCAGACACATTGTGCCTCGCAGCATGACCGAAGGACGTGACTCCGCACAGACAATCACTAATTAGGTCAGGGATCTGCAACCTCTGATTGCCCTCAAGCCAAGTCTCCATATGTTGAAACACGTGTTAGGGTACTGAAGGGTTTGAATTTCGTCCTGTGCCTTTGCGTTTCTTCATCGTTTTCTGTGTTGTGCAGAAGTGAATTTCTTGCCAAATACGGCCCCCAGATTTGTGTTTAAAGAATTTCTTATCGCGCTAGTTGTAAGTCTTCGGGTAATGCTTGCTGCCATTCCAGAAGTTTTGTCTTCTCGTCTGCTGCATGAAAACGTCAAATTTAGAACATACAAGACTGTAATTTTGCCTGTGGTCCTGTATGGTTATGAAAATTTGTCTCTGACATTAAGGGAGGAACATAGACCGAGGGTGCTTGAAAACAAGGTGCTGAGTAAAATATTTGGACCGAAGAGGGATGAAGCTATGGAAGGCTGAAGAAAACTGCATAATGAGGAGCTTCATAACTTGTACTCTTCGCCAAAAATAATTAGAATGATCAAGTCAAGGAGGATGGGATGGGTAGGGAATGTAGCACGAATTGGGGAATTGGGGAATATATATAGGATATTGGTGGAAAACCCAGAAGGAAATAGACTACTAGGAAGACCAAGACGTATGTGGGTCGATAGTAGTAAAATTGATTTTAGAGAGATAGGATGGGGTGGTATGTACTGGAATGATCTGGCTCAGGATAGGGACCAGTGGAGGGTTTTTATGAACACGGTAATGAATAACGATAAATGATACAAACTCCGTCCTAAGTGCAAACAATATATAGTATATGTCTTTGATCTTGTTCTTTCTACACTACATGTTTCGGCCTCTATCGGCCATCATCAGGTGTATACTCTTAACGTTGCTGCCACACTGAACCCAGTCTAAAATTTAACATTTAAAAACACAATGTCACATTCTTCGTATTATCAACATCTACATCGTTGATATGTGTCTGGTATGTAGATTATGTTGCACACGTCAAATTTGATATTCTTGTAGTAGCACTCTAAAAATCTTTAGTTATGATGTTTTTAAAACCTTTTAAAATTTTCTCTAAATTTTAAATTTAAAATTTAAAATTCTTAGGGTTACTCGCCCTATGTTTAAGTGCTGGAGCGGCTAGTTCTTGTTTTCACACTGTACAGGTGTTATNATACTATATATTGTTTGCACTTAGGACGGAGTTTGTATCATTTATCGTGTAGAGTGCAACAGGATGCTTAAATATAATACGGTAATGAATCTTCGGGTTTCATAAACTGTTGGGAAGTTCTTCAGTAGCTGTACAACTGGCAGCTTCTCAAGAAGAGCTCAGCTCCTTGAAGTTACTAGTTCTAACCTGTCATTCCAGGTTACTTATTCCATGATAGTACAGAAAAAATATCATATCAGGATTTCTGGCTACAGGAAAAAGTTTGGTAATGAAATTATTGTGGAGTAAATACCATACAGAGCGCTTGAGACATATTTGTACTTGAGATGTTAGTACGCGGTAGCGTAGTTGGTTGAGGTACTATGCTACAAGTCGGAAGGTCGCAGGTTCAAGTCCCGATGAGGTTATTGCATTTTTTCCAATTGACCTACTCCTTTCGGCCGCACTCTGTCCCTGGGGTCGACTCAGCCTCTAACAAAAATGAGTACCAGGAATATTCTTGGGGGTAAAGGGCGGCCGGCGCGTAGAGCTGACAACCTTACCGCCATCTATGAGCCGATTGTCTAGAAAATGTGGGAACCTTAACATCTCACAACCTATGGGCCTCCACGGACTAATACAGGGATACCTTTACTTATAGGTTCATACCGTGTTCACAGCCGCCCGCCACTGCATCCCAACCTCAGCCAAAAGAAATTTTATTTCTAAGACCAGTTTTATATTGGTCTCCTCTTGGGTGTACCAAGTGGCCTCTTTTCAACAAAGTTTATCGTAAGCATATATCGTGTCTCCCATGCGTACTACATGCACGCCACTCGTTCTCCTTGACTTTATTGCTCTAATAATAGGCTCGTTTAGTGAAGAGGAGGCCTTAGATTATACCACGTTCTTCAGTCTCGTGTTAGTGTCACAACCACTGTGCTGCACGTGAGAACAGTGCTTTCACACAAGTCCCTGTTTATCTTTCTATTCATAGTTGCCGCAGTACGCATATTCAGCTGGAGAAGTTTAGGGCGAACGATTCATTCAATACTCTACATACACCACAGAAAATAAGCAGGCCTGCTTTGTTCTGCACACCTTTCAATTGTACATATGAATTAACCGGTTAACCGTTGAAAAACATTAAATTTTTCTGGTTTCTCTTCGCATTTGCTTTCTCCCCCTGTATGAAAGTAGGTTTTGGCAAGGGTTTGGGTACGGGTGAGAGGAAGTGAGGCGGGTGGAGGACAGGGAAGGGTGCAGGTTGGGCGACATGACGTGATATAGTGCCTCGCTAGTAATTACACTTGCTGTCCGCATTGTGGGCCCATAGCCTAACAGTAGTAGCCTGAACCAGGCGAAACGGTCGCAGAGGCGATAATTTCCAATTATTGTCACTAACATATTACATACGGTGGGAAGCTTGGCACGAAATGTTCGTCTCATCCCCTCTCACCCCTCAAACCCATCACCATTCTGTTATATGGGAATTGGATCGTATTAACTGGACCACGAATAACAACGTGACAAATGCAAGCTATGCACAGACTCTCCTGCAGTAAACTTTTCAGCCTATACATTGTGCCGTGTAGTTTATAATATGCAAGCTTGTAAATCATTCTGTATTGTTATTTGTCTCTCCATATCTCTGACTTGAAGAGGAAACTGCAGAAATGGGGTCAGTTCGGAATGCCAGTGATTGTTACGCTGTTATGTCAGCTGTGCAAATCACGTTAGCCCTCAAGTTAGCCGTTTTGTTTGTCCGAGCGGTCATTGAGAACATGACGGTAATTATGTTGTTGATGTAGTCGGTGTTGTTGATAAGAACAAACTGTAGGCCGACTCTAGTTTCAACACAAAAAAAAAAAACGAATCTTTATAACAGACCCAATATTTTTATGTACGTAAAGCAGAGGGAAGAACAGATTTTATATAATATTTATAGAGTGCATTTTTATTGCTAGTGGGGTGGGACTAAGTCCCTTGTACTGCGGCCACTTCTAGCCTATTGTACCAGCCACAGATGATAGGTGAGGGTGATTGTGGAGCAATTGGTGGAACGAAGCTTGGCAGGGGGAAACCGAAGTACTCGGAGAAAACCTGCCCCAGCGCCACTTTGTTCACCACAAATCCAACTTGACCAGACCCCGGGATCGAACCTGGGCCGCCACGGTGGGAAGCCAGCGACTAAATGCTTGAGCTATGGCGCGGCCGACTTATAGACTGCATACTTGCAAATTGCATACCATTCAATTTGTTTTATTAAGATCACAACACGTTTCGACCATTTTATGTCATTATCAAGTGAATTCAACTGTTTAACAAATGCTCTTTTGAATTGCAAACTATCTTACATCTTATATGGGCCCATATTTATAATATGGCCATTTGTTAAACAGTTGAATTCACCCAATGATAACCAAAAATGGTCGAAACATGTTGTGATATTAATAAGACAAATTTGAGTTGCATTAGACGGAACAAGCTCAATAGAATATATTTTATATATGTAGTACATATCTACAGTTTAAAACAGCAAAAATAACGTATTTTGCCCTGTTGTGTTATGTAGACCTAATCATATAGGCGATTGTCATCTTCATTTTGAGCACATTATGTCCGTCTGGACGGTGATATAAACCAGATGATAAGCAGCATTTTCACAGGTGTGAAAACTGCAAATCTCATAACCGAAATTAAAGGAACGGTTAAAATAAGAAAATATTCCCGCAGCCACTTCAAGGAACGGACAGACGTTAAAGAACACTTTAATGATTACCGGAACTGTGATACGGTGAGACGAAGAAGCAGTTGGAAAGCTGTAATGGAGACCAGCTGAATTACTTTCCTTCTTCATCTATCACTCTTTAAGCCGTATGATCTGTTCCGAATCAGAATCAATTCCAAAAGAGAGAATCTTTTTTTGTAGTTGGTAACGACTCATTGGGTTGAATATCTCTCCCAGCGCAAGATACAGTGGGGTTTACTGTCTCAAATTTTGTGTGCAATTCTTGTGTCACTTATGTTTTTATGTATAATTTTCTTTCATGTAATAAGAGTACATATAAAGTTTCTACCTACATAATTTTCTAACTTTTCTCTTGTTTATGTACTGTCATGTTCATACTATTTCTTTCTACTTTGTTCATACACACTCTAAATCTGTTGATCAGTTTTAAGTCTTTGTGACGTGAGTAACTCAGTATTTTGACTGTGTAGTATTGCGTTTGAAAGCTATAATTAGTCTGTCAGACCAGTTTTGGCCGGATACTGATTTTGAGAACGGAGAAGTTACTACTCGTGGGCTCCATAGGCCCAAATTGATTTTCGTAATCTTGAACTAATTTCGGTCCCTTTTTGCGCAATTTCAATCAATATGCCTTTACTTAAAGCAAATAGCAATGATGTAAATCATTTAATCATTCCTTGTGAGAAGCAAGCCCGACGAGTGGCACAGAAGTGTACGTATTCGATTGCCCGGTCAGTGTGCACGCCTTGTTCTGCATGAAGGAGCAAAGGAACACGGCATAGTATAATATGATGGACGTTGATGATGCCCTGAGGCTGTAATTAATTGAGTTGGATATTACTTGGCCTAAAGTTGTGTCTTTACCGCGCGGAACTGAGACAGCAAAGTGACAGCCATGTCGATGGGAACATGACCTTTGTGATGTACAAGAGTTAGGAACATGTTTTGCCATGTCTGTGATTACACCAATGCGTCTTTCTTTTTCAGTATGGATATGAATGTGTTAAACACCTCGGGTCGACTTATTTAAGAAGAATAAAATGGATGAAACACGTAGAATGCATAGACGAAATAACAAAATTATTCTAATTTTATACTATATGATACAAGGATTTATAGGTTTCAGTGCAAGATTTACGAGGTCTATCAATGTCTCTTCTTCTTCGTAGACCGCAATAGAAATATATTTTGATAATATATGGTAAGGTGAAGATAAATTTGTCCCTGTGCTTAACTAATTAAACCTTACGCCATGAAGACATATGGGGGAGCGAATGTATAGATCCCCGTATTCTTGAGTTGAGTTCTCAGCTTCATCAGTAAAACCAGTGTTTCACCTTCCTTATGGCCATCAACACATCTGTCTCTCATTGTGCAAAATATCTTTATTATTTGAATTACTTTCACTGTTTGTATTCTACTCCAAGTATAATTAGAATGATCAAGTCAAGGAGAATGAGGTGGGCAGGGCAAGTAGCACGAATAGGGTAGAAGAGGAATGCATATAGGATATTGGTGGGAACGCCAGAAGGAAAGAGACCACTGGGAAGACCAAGGCGTAGGTGGGTGGACAATATTAAAATGGATCTAAGAGAGATAGGCTGGGATGGTATGGTTTAGATTGATCTGGCTCAGGATAGGAGCCAGTAGAGGGCTCTTGTGAACACGGTAATGAACCTTCGGGTTCCATAAATGCTGGGAAAATCTTGAGTAGCTGCAGAATTGGCGGCTGCTCAAGAAGGGTTCAGCACCATGAGTAAGTAAGTAAGTAAGTACTTCCACTAGATGTTTCGACCAGTGTTCTTCATCTTCAGGTGGTTAATACTTCAGAAACTAACTAACGCATTTTATTACTTTTGTACCAGCCCCAGATGATAGGTGAGGATGACTGTGAAGCAATTGGTGGAATGAAGATTGGCAGGGGAAACCGAAGTACTCGGAGAAAACGTACCTCAGCGCCACTTTGTCCACCCCATTCCACTTGACGAGACCCGGGATCGAACCCGGGCCGCCGCGGTGGGAAGCCAGCGACTAACCGCTTGAGCTATGGCGCGGCATTTTGTAGCACTTAGGCTTAATACTGAAATAAACAAGACTCCTAAGTTGTTTCTTGTTCGTTAGCGTACTGTCCTAATTTGTAAAAATAAAAGAAGGCTTATGAGATCATCTTTCTACCTGTGTATCTGGTTGTGTCTATCTGTACATCCGTCTGTATCTATTCATCTGTCTCTAATTTTTTAGGCTTATGATATCACCTCGCTATCTGTGTGCTTTTATGTCCTCCCGTTCCTATTTCTTGAGGGTCATGAGGCCTATGAAGTCGCCTTCCAGTCTCTGTGTCTGTGTGAGCGCCCTATCGTTTCTAGGCAACGGGTCGTCATGTTCTCCCCCGCGATCTTTTCGTTTTCTGTGCTGTCCGTTTCATATTAAAGAAAATATGAGCTCGGTTCTTCCCAGATCTTATTGTTTTTTCCTGTGATCTCCCCTGTGAGAAGCTAAAAGTGTGGCAGCCTGAGTTATTGCAGGGCCCAATGTGGATCCTATTATTAAAATTAGTCTAAATCTGTTCTGTATCTTATGGCAGGAAATATGCTAAAGGAAGGCATAGGCGCCCTTCCCACTGTGCGCACTTGTGCAAATACTGAATAAAAAGCAATAGTAGTTTGGTCTATTTTGATAGCTGATTACAGAAGCATAACACTTTGAAAATTCGAAGGTCCACTTTGTACTATAACATCAACATATTTCGCACCATATTGCTCTGAGTTTTGATTACTCAGTCGTTAAATATGCCATAAAAAAGTAATCATTCCATTGCAAAATTGTGAAGGAATTTAATTTTTAACGTTTGATTACAGAATATTCGACAGTAGTTATAACAAGAATTACAGGAATCTGTGTTAATTTCAGCACATGCATGGAATACCATGTCATTTGCTCACTCTACAAAGGGCACGAGGTTTCAATGCTCTACAAAAATGAACGCTATTTGGTAGCCATTAGAATGAACTGTAAAATGTAGCAGCTGGTCTATTATTGATTCTACATTCAATATTAACTCTTTGTGCATCGTTTACAGCGATTGGAACCAGAAACAGGGTTTTTTTGGTTGTAGCTTATTTGAATGAACGATGAACAATTACTAATATTTGAGTTTAAATCGTTATTTACGTTGATGCAAATATATTTAAAAAAATTGTTGCTCAGAAATGTATGTCTGTAATTGTCAGCTGTGTGCACCTCTCTACTGAAGGCAGCGTAGCCCTACTGGAGAAGCTAATATTCCTGCAGCTGATAAAGAAATTTCCCGCCTAGGTTGGAGACCAAAGGTTCATAAGCGTGTTCACAAGATCCTGCCAACGGTACCAGAGAATTCATCTCAAGTTCGAGGCCCTATGTAGTATTTCGTAACATTATATGGTATATTGAAACGTATGGTTCTGGGACTGTCTTATTGATAGTCTGTGCACACAAGTCGCTCACTATTTACCTACAGTTATGTTATGAAGTCAGTTTAACAGTACGCGGGCTGCTTACCCCGACTCTTTGTGTATTATCTTTACACTCGCAAACAAGTTGAAGATTACTATCTTCCAGAATATGGAGGATTCTTGTGTGAATTTTTATTATTTGTTACTGCAAAGTCATAGTTATGTTATTACCGACCTTACCGACAGTGAGTCGGCAAGTCTCAATTCGTGTCAAGCCCATTCTGGGATCCAAGAGCAGATATTTGTTACTGCCGAACAGTTGCGGGTTTGTTGATATGGAGCGCTCTTTCTGACGAGAGGACGGGTGTATTGTTTACAATTGCTGCTGGTCCACGCCAGCACAGTCATACTGGGATACGATTCTCGCGGGGCACATGGCCATATTTTACTGTCTCAGGTTCGAGACCCGCCAAACCTGGAAAGTCAAATCCCATATTTATACCACACAGGGACAGGGTGTCCCAATTATACCCCCAGGCACTGGGTTCCACTTTCGTCACCTCCTACGACTCACAGGGCTACGGTGGAGATATTCGAACTCGCCTCAAGAAGGGCGGTAATTACGAGTACTTATGGCGCTATTCCGAAGGGACTTTATAAGGAACACCACTTCCAAGAATGTCTTAGATTGTTGTGGCGGCGGTTGTCTAACAATAGGCGAGGTATTTTTGAAGTGTTTACCTAACTGTTGCCTTGCAACGGACAATGTAAACATGTCACAATATGTTTTTTCCTCTATGGCTCTACAGCCCTTTTGACCTTGGCCGCTTTTTCAGTTTCTTAATCATATACACAGCGGTAGGACTCCTTGGACGGGGGATCAGCCCACCACAAGGCCGCTACCTGCACACAGAACAATAAAAAGACAGAATGCACACATCTATGCCTCGAGTGGGATTCGAACCTACGATCCCAGTGTTCGGGCGAAGACGGATCTTGCCTTAGTTCGCGCGAACACTGTGATCGGCAGTATATCACACACAGGACTTAATTTAGAGCTGCTTTATTTTTATTTGTTAAAGTTATTTAGATATTTATAACGACTGTAACAAATCGAAATTTTATTCAAGGTGAAAATGAAGAACCGATTCTGTTATACTCGTAAGATTGCTTGACACCATTCAGATCAAAATCTTTTGTCTTCCCATCTTTTATCAGAACACGTTAGGACTGAAATGTACAGATGCAGAGTTCTACTCCTTAGGTATGAAACCTGGTCTCTCACATTACAGAAAGATCATAGGCTGAGTGTGTTTGAGAACAGAGTGTCCAAGGGAACGTTTGGACCCCAGGGGGAGAAAGTAAGGTGAGCGTGGGGATAATTCCGTAACGAGGAGCTTCATATTCTTGCTCTTAATGAGATAACATTACAAGAAGGAGATGGCGGGCCTGTAGCACGGATTAGAGGAATAAGAAATGTGCAAGCCGGAGAACCTGAAGGCCGGAGGCTTCTGATGTGTAGAAGTATTAGCCCACGCTAATTTTATTCCTGTGTTACGTAATGCAATATCTTCTGATACAAAATCTTTTCGGAATCAAAATATCGTGGCATGTAAATGCATTGCCAGGCAACGGCTCGTTAAACACCCTGCGCCACGCTCACACGACAATAAGACTAATATTTTTAGGTTGTTATTAGGCAACAGTAAGCGAGTCAATAAACTCGCTGGCTAGAAATCACTGATTTCTGTTTTCTGTGCTGTCCGTGCGGAGCCTATATAACGAAGTCCTGTTCTAGCTTAGATTATTACTCCCCCGTGTGGAGGCGGGATCGAATACCACCACGGTGACCCTGCGAGTCGTAGGAGGCGACGAAAAGGGAAGCCTTAAATCTGAGACAGTAAAATACGTTCGCGAGTTCCAAGGGACTCGGACCCCAGAAAGACTGTGCTGGCAATGGCCAACAACATATACAAAAGAAAAACCCGTCCTCTCGTCAGAGAGGGCGCCCCACAAGAATAGCACCGTAATTGTTAAACGGTAATAATTAATATCTGATCATGAGCCCCAGATGGGGCTCGACACCAAGACTTACTGACTGACTGACCGACCGTCAGTCGCAATGTGACTTTGACTTTTACTTAGATTACTGCAGAGCACTTGAGAGCACAGTACGAGAATGGAGATGTCCTTAATGAATTTTGAATATTAGTTGAGAACAGATTAGGACAGAGGAGTACAAAGAGATTGAATACGAGAAGACTTCATAGCGATTTGAAGTGATAGTTTCTGTGTTGAGATCCGTTGCTACTAGACGAATAGTCGAAACTGAGAATCCTAGTGCAATGGTGAAATGTAAATTGTGTAAATAAGCGATAGCGTTGTGTTACCTGTACTTAAGTGCGTTTGTAAAGGAAGGCGTTAGTAAGCCAATCATCCGAACTTTAACCCGTTATTTTCGTCATGCGTACCAGCCTACACGCGGCAATATGTGTCCATGTTCTTCGAGTAGATTTCTAAACATGTTTCATAATGCTATAAACGTATTTATTTCAGATTAATATGTGTTCTTCCTGTACGCATTATACAGTGTTCCTGGCGTAGCTTCGTAGCTGTTCTTGAGGTGACGTAGCACTTCCTGTCACCCTGACTCTATCCGTGCAAAGTGCACCATGAGTTAAATACCAATATAAATGATGGAAATGCAATCCCCATAATCTGTATCGTGCAGAAAGTGAACCTTATAATATTGTTTACGTCCTTCATTATAAGTTCGTGTAACTTTTAGTTATCTTGTTTGGAAGTTCATTCTTGACACGGCTGTAAGATGGCAGGAGAAAATGCCGTAACGCTAATCGCGCATGCTCATTACTAGAACAGAACTTTTCCTATTTGAGACGTTATAAGCAACAGCAGGGGGCACACTGTAGCGTACTTGGTTGAGGCTCTATGCTACAAGCCGGAAGTTCGCGGGTTCCATTCTCGATGATGTTACTGGATTTTTCAATTGCTCTAATCCTTTCTGCCGCACTATGGCCCTGGGGTCGACTCAGCCTCTATTTTCGCTTATTGGGGGGTGGAGTCCAACCGGGTCCACTCGGCACGGCGGCCACTGATTATCCTATTGTAGTCTGCCCCGGGTGATTATGATGATGGAGAATTTCGTGGAATGAAGATTGACAGAGGACACCGAAGTATTCGGAGAAATCCCGCCCTAGCAGCACTGTGTACACCACAAACCCCACTTGACCAGACCTGGGTTCGAACCCGGGCCTCCTCGGTGAGAATCCAGCGACTAACCGCTTGAGCTGTGGTGCGACCATGCGAGGTACATTGACTCAGCCTCTAACATAAATAAATACCAGGAATCTTCCTGGGGTCAAAGAGCGGCCGGCGCACAATGCTGACAACCACCGCTATCTGTGAGCCAGTTGTCTAGAAAATGTGCGAGCCTCGACGTCTTACAACCCTGTGGGCCTCCACGGTCTGTTACAGGGATAGCTTTAATTTAAAAAAATAATTTTAGGGCCTTAAAGACTGTAGGATTACGAATAACTTTATTCCGGAATGAAGTACATAGGTAAGTCAATAAGTAAGTTACAAATGGATAAAGAACTTAAATAAGAGTGCTGCCTTGAAAAGTGCTTTTATTTCTCAACATAATCTCCATGTACAATGAGGCACTTGTGCCATCGTTTCACGAGCCCCTGAAAACCAGCAGCATAAAATTCTTTGGGCTGCTGTCGGAACCAGGCAGTGACTTCCCTTACTACAGCTCGTCGTCGGGAAAATGTTCAGCCGAAAGATGATGTTTAAGAGGGCTGAACAAATAGAAGTCGCTTGGAGCAAGGTCGGGGCTATACGGAAGATGCTCGAGGACTTCCCACTTGAAATTTCGCAGCGTCTCATTTGTCTTGTTGGCAGTATGGGGACGCGCGTTGTCATGCAAGAGCAACACGCCTTTGGTGAGGAGTCCTGGTCGCTTCCGTTGAATGGACTTAACGAAATTTCCTGAGGATGTTACAGTAGGAGTCGACATTTACGGTTTGTCCTTGAGGCTGGATTGCGGTGATCAGTATGCCTTCGTGATCCCAGAAGACTGTGAGCATCACTTTCCTGGAGGATGGTGTCACCTTAAACTTTTTTTGGCAGGCGACGCAGTATTTTTCCACTGCATTGACGCACGCGTTGTCTCGGGCTGGTAATGATGAACCCAAGACTCATCACCTGTGACAATTCGTGCTAGTATATCGTGTCCTTCATCGTGGTAGAGATTGAGATGCTGTAATGCCAGACCCATTCTTTGCGTTTTGTGTTGTGGGGTCAACATGCGCGGCACCCAACGTGCACAGACTTTGTGAAAACCTAACCTGTCATGCATTATGAGAGGGTCCTGAAGGCATAGATTTCTCTCGAAACCCTATTTATGAGGTGTACTCGTGTATCTGTCCACTATTCCATGAAGGCATGCCTAGCACAAAAATTGAGGATCAATATCCCCGAAATTCGGCACGAACGTCATGCCATTGGACATCTTACTTCTAGTTCCTCGTAATTAACAGTACCAAAGTAGGAACAAAATAAATGCTATCACTCTGAATACATAATGGTCCAGAAGTAACGCTCTAGGTTTGTATTTGGGAGGTTCACAGTTCGAATATCGGTAGCAACAACAGCTGTTGTAACTGAGGTCATTTGTAGTTTTCCTCAGTCTCTCGGGACAAGTCCTGCAATACATTTTGATTAGGCCACGGCCTCTTTTTAATCCAAATTGTGTGCAGTGAGTCTGTCAGCATACAATCCGACACTGTGGGCACAGTATCAGTGCTCCAAGCAGTACGAAATGTCCCACAGAAGGAAGAATATCACCACCGAGTTCTAGTATGAGATCTGCGCAAAAGTAGACATTACCTTTCAGTCACGTATGTTTGTAGGGTAGTGGAGAAGAACAAGATGGCGATCTCGCGTAACATTTCCGCGTGTTATTAATGTTAACTGATGAGTAACTGGAACTTTGGGCCGCGCCATAGCTCAAACGGTTAGTCGCTGGCTTCCCACGGCGGCGGCCCGGGTTTAAGCCCGGTCCTGGTTAAGTGGGATTTGTGGTGGACAAAATGGCGCTGGGGCGTGTTTTCTCGGAGTACTTCGGTTTCCCCAGCCAATCTTCATTCCACAAAATTCTCAATCATCATAATCACCCGGGGCAGGTTACAATAGGCCGCCGTGCCGAGTGGACCCAGTTGGACTCCACCCCCCACTAAGCGAACTGGA
Organism: Cryptotermes secundus; assembly: GCF_002891405.2. Taxonomy (NCBI): domain Eukaryota; kingdom Metazoa; phylum Arthropoda; class Insecta; order Blattodea; family Kalotermitidae; genus Cryptotermes; species Cryptotermes secundus. The sequence continues at coordinate 95,080 of NW_019738972.1, forward strand.
ACTTTCACACTTGGGAATTGCATGTTGACAGTAAGAGCGGTATTATAACTGATGTTAGAGCCCACTGATATACACAGCAGTAACGCAGAGGCGCGTATTACTTGTGTCATGTCATTACTATGCCATCTGTACCGGGTAAATTTGTAGGCGGTTTGAAGTACCTGTGTAAGAGGTTGATCAACGACCCCAGCTCGTGTGATAGCAGTTTGTCAAGTTGACAGTTGTAGCAATCATTGCTACATTGTGCCTCAGTAAGTGTTTGTGTATGTTGATGCTAAGGCAGGCTTTGTACCCCGGTCGTCATATGACCGTCATGTTTGACAGTGCGGAACCAAATTAGGGAAAACACAATTAATCCGTCACAGTTTACTATGCAGAATGCAACCATTTGATGACACAAAGCTGAGTCATTACTCATCAGTGCAACGTCACGCCATGGCACTAGAGTTGTAGGTTCTGTGATTCTCCAGTCATGGGACAACGCAACTGAAATATCCCTGGATTTCACAGCCTCTTTATCTCACGGTCTGGCAGTGTTCTGATGTCTCTGTGTTATTCTGTATCTGACCTAAATGCCAACATTCTAATTATATTATCGATATCTGTTTTGTATGGGTGTGAAACTTGGTCCTGTAATTGTACTTTTACGGACTACTGGAAATGTATATAGGAAGTGATGCAGACATATTTTTCTCTCAGAACTGGAAGTCCAAATGAAATATCTCCTGTTCATAAGTGCAGGGCTGCTAAAGCTTATAGGAATGTTGACAATATTTGTCATATTCTCACGACTCGAATATAAGAAGAATGGAGCGGCTTCCTTCATGTTTCGCTAGCTTATTTTGAATAGAAACGGCTTCGGTAGATAAGTTGTCTATTATTGACGTTGTATCTATGCTCTATAGAGTCACAAGCAACGAGAGGCAGATGACGTCTAGTGAAGTGGCAGATTTGAAAAGGGTGGCACTAGTTTGTTTTAACGTTCTCTTCCCAAATTTATTTCAAAACAGAGAAGTGAACATTACCAGTTCTTGTTCACAAATGTGCCAGTCTGTTTGAATATCTATGTTCTTTCAAAATGGTTCTGGAAAGAATTACAGATTCATAATTTAATAAGACCAGTCTTTAAGACTTAAAAGTCAAACAAGATGTAACCTATGAACATCTTTCTCAATCTTTCAGACTTTAAATTCGAACAAAATATAACCTATCTCATTCCTCCACGCAGATATAACCTCAGAAGAAGAGGCAACTTTATGGAATATTTGGTCCGGTGTGTGTTTTTGAATTTCCCACCGGCAAATGTATAGGGTTACTATAAAAGTAGTAAAGAAAGTAAAGCGATCCCTGTAACAGGCCCTGAAGACCCATAGTGTTGTGAGACGTTGAGGGTCCCACATTATCTAGACAATCGGCTCAAAGATGGCTGTAAGGTTGTCAGCTCTACGCGCCGGCCGTGCTTTACTCCCCAGGAAAATTATTTAATTAATTCCTGGTACTCATTTCTGTTAGAGGCTGAGTTGACCCCAGGGCCATAGTGCGGCTGGAAGGATTAGGTCAATTGAAAAAAATCCATTGACCTCATCGGGATTTGAACCCGCGACCTTCCGGCTTGTGGCATAGCCCCTCAACCAGCTACTCTACCGCGTGCCCCTACTATAAAAGAAAGACACTTTAAACGTCTTATAGAAACCAAAGTGTTATTGATGTAGCCAAAATATTTACATGGAATTTAGTATATGTCTCTAAGTTAGTATGACTAAGTTACAAATGTTTTATGTGTGATATTTTTGTCACACGACAGATATCAATACGATAACCCAGTTCGTTCCGAACACCGCTCAACAGACTAGAGCATGACACTGAAGGGTTGGCCACCAAGAAGTCCGGACCTAATCCCTTGTGACTGTTTCTTGTGGGGGTATATCAAAGACAGAATTTTGTTCCTTCACTTCCTGTAAGTGTAAACGCTCTAAAGCAACGCATCACAACTGTTAACGTGTGTTGACGAGGACATGCTCCTGTGTGTTTGGAACGAACTGTGTTTTCGTATTGATATCTGTCGTGTGGCAAAATGCTCAGACACAGAACATTTTTAACTTAGTGACACAAACTTAAAGACCTTTAACTGAAAAACCTTGTATTTTGGCTATATTACAATACTTTGGTTTCTATGAATCTTTGAAAGTGTCAGTTTCTCTTATAGTAACTCTGGGCATCAGAAGTATGATTAAAATAGAATATTGCAACTTCGTAATGGTAAAGTAACCGTCTGCATGGGTATCCGTTGATGACGTAACCACAGTTGCAGTTTCTGTAATCGTGTGTGTATGAAATCTGAATGTCCAATTGAGAGCCTCACTGGATAACCCCGTTGGTGCCGTCGTCCGTTACATCTAATTTGAGACAGCCTCAACTGACTAGGGTACGCAAAAATGTTATCGAGCCCTCTTCTCTGTCAAACAGTGGTCACGTAATATTTCATGTAGTATTCTGCAAACAGTACCTCGCACAGTATGTTGTTTAGCCGCAAATGCGTTATAAATAGGAGAACATGTCATATAATACTTTATTTATTGTCAAAGCTATTTATATCTGTATATGAATTTCATCTAATACATATTTTCATACATAATTAACTATATTGAATACTGAAAAGAGATATGAATATGTATTCGAGCGCACATTCAAATTATTTCAATATTTACAGACGCCCTTTGTAACATATAGCCCATTATTTATCAAAAGGAGTTTTAATTCCAAATATTTGATTATAGTTAATGGATGTATTGAACATAGCAGAGATACTAGAGTAATTTGATTAAGTTCTGTGAACTGTAAATGCTATGAGAACTATGCTAAAATATTATATTTTATTTTATGATTGTCTGAAATAGAGCAATAAATTGAATAGCTTCTTGTATCATCATGCTTCAGATATTGCCTTGTTTGCATAAATGGAATAAAGTACATAATTATGTTGGACCAGTTCCTTCATCTGTTATAACAAGTTGCTACAATAAAGGTTTCTAAGCCAGACACATTTGTAATAATATATGGTATGGAGACTCCTATAAGATAATTAAGTCGATGAAAAGAACTTTCATGAAACAATTTTCGGATGAACACGCATGGGCAATAATTTCCCACATCTGTCTGAAGTCGGAGCCTTAAACGTGGGGCTGTATTTAAAACATGTCACCATCTGAAATCGTTTCATACTTTTTGGTTGGAAAATTTGATATTATTATTATTAGTTGTAGTAATAGTAGTAGTCGTAGTGTAGTGGTTGTGGTGCTTGTTATTGTTGCTGTTGTTGGTGGTGGTTGTGGTTGTAGTTGTAGTTGTTGTAGTCTTTTGTTGTCGATGTAGTAGTAGTAGTAGCAGCTTGAGATGCATGTGTCGTTTTATGTTCCCGCTCTAGACTTATGTTCGGAAAGAGCTCTGTTCGAATCTCAGCCGCGACACCGGCTGTCGTGACTGAAAAATTTCGTGGTTTTTCTCGGTCCCTCCAAGCAAACGATTGGAAAGTATGTAAGATTTGAGGCTTTCACGGCGGTGACTATGAAGAAAGCAGTCTTCTGGGATTTGGCACCGTGTATATGTGGTGTTAACCGACGTTTCGGAGGAACGTATCGCCTCCATCTTCAGGGTAGAAGAAAAAGTATAAGAAATCTGCAAGCGACAANGGAAAGTACTTCTATTGGGCTACGACCTCTCCATTTTCAAATCCTTTCCAACTCATCAATTACAGATCACCGTATAATGCGACCTTATATTGTAGATGTTGACTGCGGCACAAAATACACACATACACATAAAATACAGTGCATCAGATTATTGTAATTCTGATATATTTGCAGGCATTTCGTGGCTACTAAAGTGAAAAGGTTTAATTCATAGACTGAATCACATTTCATAGCAATGAATTTTCACGAGACTAAGCAGTACACTCGACAGCATGTACGGAGCTGTATGGAGGACTCCTACTGGAAACTGAACACTTCCGACACGTCGATACTCTGCAGCTTGATGAAGAAGCCGTACCCACGGAAACAAGAAGGAACTCTAGTGCGGGAGATGGAGTCACTGCTTTGCAGCGTCTCATGGGGCTGGCTGTTAGCAAACTAAGTGCCGTTGCGTGTTACATCCCTTTTCCTCAACAAATACAGATGAAGTCGTGCAGAAATGCTGTACAAACCGAGCCACGTCTTATAAAGGCATACGGAATGTTTTACTACAGCAGTTCCTTGTGAGTTGCTTCTCTTTGGTTACAAGTCTTCACGGTATGTGTCCATTTGATACAAGAATCCTTTCGAGATTTGAGAACCAACGGAAGAATGCGCGGTTCTACTGGTGGTGTATGGCTGCTTCCACTTGTGTTTGAAGAGCGGTTTGATCTGGTTTCGCTTGTGCCTCTGTTTTCACCTTAAAAGTGACATGTACAGGGGCTCATTATAAATTTCTACTTGTCTGAACCTTGCGGAACGTTGGATGTGCGGTTGCCTGTGTTTCTGTTGATACGCTCTGTGGATTCAATGGTCGCTGTTACCTCAGGTTTGCTGAAATGAAAGATATCCACTTCTATGCTGCGGATAGCTATGCACATCACGGACGGTACAGACGTAGTGGTTTTGTCACATCCGCTAGACTGCCCCCATAAGCAAGGATCTTGGAATTCAGCTTAACAGAGCAGCCCTAGGAACATTTTCAGGCTTCTTGCTTCATCTCCGCCAGTTGAGGCAGAAATTACAAGCTACTGAGAAGGAAACTTGTTATGTTATGCCGAAATTTATATATATAACGACTGTTAACCAAGTGAAAACTTTAAATTATAATTCAGCCAAATCTGAATATCTTCAGCACGATCTTAATGATTAAATAAAATACAATGTGTAAAGTCCTTAAACAATAGTTTAGCATACAGTGTTTCATGAAAGGCCATTTTCGCCACCATTTTAATCCCTTATACGAACGATTTAAACTACAGAAGCAAATAAATGAATAGACTCTCTCATCTATATGATATTATTTGTTTTGTATTATGTACATTGTCTCGTATTTTGTCTGTTAGGCTTGACGTTTTACGAGACGTTTAAACATACGAGAACAAGATATGTATGTTAACGCATTATAACAATCTCCTCAAAGGGAGCGGAAGAAGAAACATGACTTCTCCAGGCACGATGATTGGCTCTATTTATGATATATTAAAATGTACTATATTTAGACTGGTCAAAATGTGGATTTGATATTGCCACGTGTAAGGGGGTACGCGTGACGAAATGACGGGTTCTAGTTCCGATGATTAGATTTATTAGCAGCGTGATTACACACTCTTTTAATTATACTCAAATTACAGCGCTATCGCTGATTTACGTACAGCTCATAATCCACTGTTGCATGCACACACTAATCCTCTCCGGGTGACGTATCTTAACATAGAAATTAGCGCTTCAAATCACTCCAAATATTGCACATAATTAAGGTCTTCAATCGCCCTTTAAACCTTCACAGGTCTTCTACGACTTCCCGTTGCTTTTACTTAAACACTCTCAAATACTCCCCATCTGTTCTGTCTGTGACTGTCGTTAAATAACATCCACACCGACCACGTAGAAAATAGTGTTGGAACGTGTTTACTGAGCGATCGCATAGCAACGGTCATGGCGCCGACCGTATAGAAAACGCCGCACTCCCCTTTTTGCTTTGCGCGTGTTCGGTCGCGGGGTGTTTAACGGTCAGTTACCTAGCAACACTCTGGCCATCCACATTATAATATTGATATCACTTTGATTATCTTCTTTATGAAAGAAACTTTGTTCTATATGGTAAAAGCCTTTTCCTCCCGTCTTGCTATTTTGACACCTAGAACGACATTCGAAATTCAGACACATTTATGGGTCATTGTTTGTTGTCCGAGACTTGTGTAATACACGGTGTGTCGGAGGATCGATTTGCTTTCATCTTCAGGTGGTCACTTGCCATGATATTAGAAATTTTCTGTTTTAAAATATTTGTTACGTTTGGCAGTTACTAGGTTCAAACCTTGGTCCTCTTCTAGTATTTTCCACACTAGGTTATTAGGGCCTAATAGTAACATGTAAGAACTCCTTAATTATGTAGTCATGTGTTCATTTCTTAATTGAAATACCTTGAAATATATGGGACATTTCATTTGCTACGATTTCAGATGGACTCCATTTACTTCATGAAAGCGAGACAATAATATAGGCCTAGGGCATATATGGGAGGATAATATTAAACTGGATCCTAAAGAAGTGGGATAGGATGGCGTGGATTGGATTCATCTGGTTCCGGTTAGTGATCAGCGGCTAGCTTTTGGGTTCACAGTATTTAAATTTCGGATTCCATAGAATGCTGGGAATTTCTTGACTATCCCAGGAACCATTATCTTCTCAAGAAAGTCTCTACGCAGTCTCGTTGGTTAACAGTATAGACGCACATTTCTGCACGTTCTTGGAGTGACTCCTTGCCGACCGATTGGCGTAATTTCGAGAGACCCACCCGACCTGCGTATGGCAGGTTCCTCTCCCTTACCTGGGCTGACGTCAAGCCACATTGTGTCTTTTCACTAGTTTGAGTCTCTTATAAAGTCCATAAGCGCTGTGGGTTTGATATCTCAAATATTTCTATGACTCTGAACTTAATACTTGGTACAGAATTCAGACACAAATGCAAAATGATTGAAGTTTCTTGTTAATATTTTTGGTTCATTGCTATTTACTGAGTATTGAAACGGTCTGTGGTTTGATCCAAATCGTCGCCACTAATCCTAAAACAATAAATAAATTGTAAGATATGAGGTTTTCACGGCAGTGACTATGAAAAATGTCGTGGTGTGGGATGTGGCGCAGTGTAGATCTTGTGTGAACTGACGTTTCGGAGGATCATATCATATCGCTTCCATCTTCAGGGTAGAAAAATTCGCGGGCGATGAAGATACGATACGCTCCTCCGACACGTCGGTTCACACAAGATCTACACGGCGCCACATCCCAGAAGACGGCTTTCTTCAACAAAAAATTGTCAGTGTGCTGATAACGAATCACCTGAGGACGGAGGCAGAGGGAACTGTCGAAGTGTTAAGTACAGACAGTGGGCAGTGTCCAGTATGATAGCATGACGTAGGAGGAAGGATATGCGAGATGGTACGGGACACAAGCATGTTCTCAACAACATCCGGAGAAGCGGAAAACTGAGGTCACGTGTGAGATACTGTGCAGCGCCAGTCTGCAGCGGAAGTGGCAAGACCTCGGAGCCTGCCCTACTGCACAATGTATGTGGGTACACAGTTGTACGAGCCGGTTATTTTCATGTAGCTTACCCAAAGAGCAAATAGCGATCTTTCCAGTAGACACAGATATAATTGTTATTAATGATTTTTGCTTTGTTTCCTTCCGTGTGTGGGGTCCCGCTTTATTCCTGTTGGTTTTTGTTGTGGGAGGATGGGAGGTTTGATCTGGTCCAGTAAACCACATGCATTTTGGTTTATTGGTTTAGAGGGAGGTATGGTCTGGAATAGGGAGTTAATATCAACTGAGAATGTGTGTGTGTTCCTGAAGCATTTATAAATTAGTGGGAGGAGGGATTATCACGAAACTGTTTTTATCTTGTAAAAGCTTTGCTTGTTTAATTACATTTCGGGGCATCTCTTCCTGTTTGAGTAATTCAGAGTTATAATTAAAATGGAAACAAGGGAGAACGTATTTTGTAGACGCTTCTGGCTTCGTCCACTTTCGCCGGTTCATAAATAGCGGAGAGAAATGCGCAGTGAAACCTCCACTGGGAATTTCTGAACTTCGGAATTGTGAAGTCAGGGCTGTTTTACAGACAGAGGTAAAAATTAAAAACTGCTTTCTGGAACTGTTAAGGGAAAATTGCCTCCGGATTTTCTTTACACTATNAGATTTATTAGCAGCGTGATTACACACTCTTTTAATTATACTCAAATTACAGCGCTATCGCTGATTTACGTACAGCTCATAATCCACTGTTGCATGCACACACTAATCCTCTCCGGGTGACGTATCTTAACATAGAAATTAGCGCTTCAAATCACTCCAAATATTGCACATAATTAAGGTCTTCAATCGCCCTTTAAACCTTCACAGGTCTTCTACGACTTCCCGTTGCTTTTACTTAAACACTCTCAAATACTCCCCATCTGTTCTGTCTGTGACTGTCGTTAAATAACATCCACACCGACCACGTAGAAAATAGTGTTGGAACGTGTTTACTGAGCGATCGCATAGCAACGGTCATGGCGCCGACCGTATAGAAAACGCCGCACTCCCCTTTTTGCTTTGCGCGTGTTCGGTCGCGGGGTGTTTAACGGTCAGTTACCTAGCAACACTCTGGCCATCCACATTATAATATTGATATCACTTTGATTATCTTCTTTATGAAAGAAACTTTGTTCTATATGGTAAAAGCCTTTTCCTCCCGTCTTGCTATTTTGACACCTAGAACGACATTCGAAATTCAGACACATTTATGGGTCATTGTTTGTTGTCCGAGACTTGTGTAATACACGGTGTGTCGGAGGATCGATTTGCTTTCATCTTCAGGTGGTCACTTGCCATGATATTAGAAATTTTCTGTTTTAAAATATTTGTTACGTTTGGCAGTTACTAGGTTCAAACCTTGGTCCTCTTCTAGTATTTTCCACACTAGGTTATTAGGGCCTAATAGTAACATGTAAGAACTCCTTAATTATGTAGTCATGTGTTCATTTCTTAATTGAAATACCTTGAAATATATGGGACATTTCATTTGCTACGATTTCAGATGGACTCCATTTACTTCATGAAAGCGAGACAATAATATAGGCCTAGGGCATATATGGGAGGATAATATTAAACTGGATCCTAAAGAAGTGGGATAGGATGGCGTGGATTGGATTCATCTGGTTCCGGTTAGTGATCAGCGGCTAGCTTTTGGGTTCACAGTATTTAAATTTCGGATTCCATAGAATGCTGGGAATTTCTTGACTATCCCAGGAACCATTATCTTCTCAAGAAAGTCTCTACGCAGTCTCGTTGGTTAACAGTATAGACGCACATTTCTGCACGTTCTTGGAGTGACTCCTTGCCGACCGATTGGCGTAATTTCGAGAGACCCACCCGACCTGCGTATGGCAGGTTCCTCTCCCTTACCTGGGCTGACGTCAAGCCACATTGTGTCTTTTCACTAGTTTGAGTCTCTTATAAAGTCCATAAGCGCTGTGGGTTTGATATCTCAAATATTTCTATGACTCTGAACTTAATACTTGGTACAGAATTCAGACACAAATGCAAAATGATTGAAGTTTCTTGTTAATATTTTTGGTTCATTGCTATTTACTGAGTATTGAAACGGTCTGTGGTTTGATCCAAATCGTCGCCACTAATCCTAAAACAATAAATAAATTGTAAGATATGAGGTTTTCACGGCAGTGACTATGAAAAATGTCGTGGTGTGGGATGTGGCGCAGTGTAGATCTTGTGTGAACTGACGTTTCGGAGGATCATATCATATCGCTTCCATCTTCAGGGTAGAAAAATTCGCGGGCGATGAAGATACGATACGCTCCTCCGACACGTCGGTTCACACAAGATCTACACGGCGCCACATCCCAGAAGACGGCTTTCTTCAACAAAAAATTGTCAGTGTGCTGATAACGAATCACCTGAGGACGGAGGCAGAGGGAACTGTCGAAGTGTTAAGTACAGACAGTGGGCAGTGTCCAGTATGATAGCATGACGTAGGAGGAAGGATATGCGAGATGGTACGGGACACAAGCATGTTCTCAACAACATCCGGAGAAGCGGAAAACTGAGGTCACGTGTGAGATACTGTGCAGCGCCAGTCTGCAGCGGAAGTGGCAAGACCTCGGAGCCTGCCCTACTGCACAATGTATGTGGGTACACAGTTGTACGAGCCGGTTATTTTCATGTAGCTTACCCAAAGAGCAAATAGCGATCTTTCCAGTAGACACAGATATAATTGTTATTAATGATTTTTGCTTTGTTTCCTTCCGTGTGTGGGGTCCCGCTTTATTCCTGTTGGTTTTTGTTGTGGGAGGATGGGAGGTTTGATCTGGTCCAGTAAACCACATGCATTTTGGTTTATTGGTTTAGAGGGAGGTATGGTCTGGAATAGGGAGTTAATATCAACTGAGAATGTGTGTGTGTTCCTGAAGCATTTATAAATTAGTGGGAGGAGGGATTATCACGAAACTGTTTTTATCTTGTAAAAGCTTTGCTTGTTTAATTACATTTCGGGGCATCTCTTCCTGTTTGAGTAATTCAGAGTTATAATTAAAATGGAAACAAGGGAGAACGTATTTTGTAGACGCTTCTGGCTTCGTCCACTTTCGCCGGTTCATAAATAGCGGAGAGAAATGCGCAGTGAAACCTCCACTGGGAATTTCTGAACTTCGGAATTGTGAAGTCAGGGCTGTTTTACAGACAGAGGTAAAAATTAAAAACTGCTTTCTGGAACTGTTAAGGGAAAATTGCCTCCGGATTTTCTTTACACTATTTGATACGCTTGAATGTACAGTCTGTTGGGCATATGTTTTCAGGCCATCTATTTCATATTCGTGTCAGTTGAAGTGTGTTTCACGCTGTGGTCGAATACAAGTACGGGTATTCCAAGTTGCCTAGTCGTGACGAAGAGATTAGCTCAGTCCAGAAACCGTCCTTCTTGAAAAGTTTCAAATTATTTTCTTTATTTCTTCGATGAGGATAACGCGAAGTTCTTTAAAGTAAATTATTTGCACCTCCTCCCAAATTTTCTGCCTTTACGTCATTCATTATCGCCCTCAATTTTCATTTTCAGNGCCCTTTAAACCTTCACAGGTCTTCTACGACTTCCCGTTGCTTTTACTTAAACACTCTCAAATACTCCCCATCTGTTCTGTCTGTGACTGTCGTTAAATAACATCCACACCGACCACGTAGAAAATAGTGTTGGAACGTGTTTACTGAGCGATCGCATAGCAACGGTCATGGCGCCGACCGTATAGAAAACGCCGCACTCCCCTTTTTGCTTTGCGCGTGTTCGGTCGCGGGGTGTTTAACGGTCAGTTACCTAGCAACACTCTGGCCATCCACATTATAATATTGATATCACTTTGATTATCTTCTTTATGAAAGAAACTTTGTTCTATATGGTAAAAGCCTTTTCCTCCCGTCTTGCTATTTTGACACCTAGAACGACATTCGAAATTCAGACACATTTATGGGTCATTGTTTGTTGTCCGAGACTTGTGTAATACACGGTGTGTCGGAGGATCGATTTGCTTTCATCTTCAGGTGGTCACTTGCCATGATATTAGAAATTTTCTGTTTTAAAATATTTGTTACGTTTGGCAGTTACTAGGTTCAAACCTTGGTCCTCTTCTAGTATTTTCCACACTAGGTTATTAGGGCCTAATAGTAACATGTAAGAACTCCTTAATTATGTAGTCATGTGTTCATTTCTTAATTGAAATACCTTGAAATATATGGGACATTTCATTTGCTACGATTTCAGATGGACTCCATTTACTTCATGAAAGCGAGACAATAATATAGGCCTAGGGCATATATGGGAGGATAATATTAAACTGGATCCTAAAGAAGTGGGATAGGATGGCGTGGATTGGATTCATCTGGTTCCGGTTAGTGATCAGCGGCTAGCTTTTGGGTTCACAGTATTTAAATTTCGGATTCCATAGAATGCTGGGAATTTCTTGACTATCCCAGGAACCATTATCTTCTCAAGAAAGTCTCTACGCAGTCTCGTTGGTTAACAGTATAGACGCACATTTCTGCACGTTCTTGGAGTGACTCCTTGCCGACCGATTGGCGTAATTTCGAGAGACCCACCCGACCTGCGTATGGCAGGTTCCTCTCCCTTACCTGGGCTGACGTCAAGCCACATTGTGTCTTTTCACTAGTTTGAGTCTCTTATAAAGTCCATAAGCGCTGTGGGTTTGATATCTCAAATATTTCTATGACTCTGAACTTAATACTTGGTACAGAATTCAGACACAAATGCAAAATGATTGAAGTTTCTTGTTAATATTTTTGGTTCATTGCTATTTACTGAGTATTGAAACGGTCTGTGGTTTGATCCAAATCGTCGCCACTAATCCTAAAACAATAAATAAATTGTAAGATATGAGGTTTTCACGGCAGTGACTATGAAAAATGTCGTCTTGTGGGATGTGGCGCAGTGTAGATCTTGTGTGAACTGACGTTTCGGAGAAACATATTACCTTCATCTTCAGGGTTGAAAATCCCACAAGCGAGGAACCAGCTAGAGCAGGTGGCTGCAACCGCATGAAAACCTCAAATCTTACCTAGTGATTTAGATTATTTTTGTTAACATTGCCTTACCTCTTAAATATCTTATTTCGAATATAAAGAAGACATTTGCTCGGTTTCAATACCGCGGAAAGCTTCAGGTGTGATGTGTACTCTTTTCCAAGCTTTGAAATTTACAAGAACTAATACGAATAATGCCGGTCACAGTAGCCGAGCGGTCTAAGGCGTGCACTGTCTTCGCTCGCTCGGAAGCCGGGATCGTGGGTTCGAATCCCACTCAGGGCATATATGTTTGTGTACGTTTTT